>NW_024081242.1:907323-947580 GCF_003009895.1 Hyaena hyaena | reverse complement strand
ACTATTCAAGGAAGCCACCGATGTCTTTGGAAATCCAGTCATCTTTCTGACCATTAGCGGGTGAGCATCCTACCTCCTGACTGACATAATGCACCTTTCTCAAGACAGCAGTCTCTTGGCAGTGCTCCGCTTTGAAGCAAAGCCCAAAATGAACTTCTGCTAACGTGGCATATCGAACCAGCCTTTTTTTTTTTTTTTTTTTTTTTATTTCCAAGGCCTTTTCAGTTGATCTGTGGTACATCCATCTTCATGGAAGTGACTATTGCAAGCTAGAATTACAACTTCCTTCTGACAGTACAAGACACTCCTAGAAGAACTTGACCAAGGTCGTTAACCAAATCCTTAAGCAGGCAGCTTGAGGGGGCGGGGTGGGGGCTGGGCTTTATTCGAAAGGGTTTACGGGGTACCTGCTGGGCCCAGAGGATTTGTCGAGGCACACTCTGACAGTTGAGGAAGTATGAAAGCACCGTCCTTGCCCACAAGTCTCCAAGGAGGGCTAGTACATCTTACCACCCAAGACCACTCAGTTTCTCTCTTTGACAGCCAAGCTTATGAGTCACCCTGCATCATGTTGAAGCCAGAAAATAGCAAAGGTGGGATAACAAGTCAAAGATCAAGAATAAACATTGTAACAATGCAAAGAAGGATTCCCAGAAACATTCCAAACCGGAGCACCATGGTAAAGCAGTAATAAGAGGTAATAAGATTACGTCCTAAGATACAAGCTTGATCAGAAAACCTAGGTAATTTTCTGTTATTTCTTTTCTGATTTATCACTGTTACTTAATTCTATTTACTCCTCTCCTTTACTGTATATTTTTTCAACAAAAAAGAAGGCAGGTGGAAAAACTACAAATATTCTTTTCAGAAAATTGCCCCTTGAACATGACTGCATTGCATCCTCAATATCCTTATCAATTTGCTAGTTACGAGGATATAAAGTATAGGTTGTTTTAAGGCCCATTTATTTATGTGTGCCAGCTTCATGCCCCACTTCCTTAAAGGGCTATGTCAGGCTGGGTATTAGAGACCAGAGGTACAGTGATGACAAGACTTGCTTCTACTCCATGTCCCCCAGGAAACTCTGACTCAGGGAGAGGTCACCACACTCCTTTCTGCACCTCATAACACACCTCTTAGCACGCAGTGCCCTTATCAACCTGTAGGGGAACTATCTGTTCTGTGCCAGTCTCTTCTAGAACCCCAGATCACAAACTGCCTCAAGGCTCAGAGCTCAACATGGAGTAGGTACTTGATCAACGAGTAGGTACTTGATCAACGCGGGCCGAGTTCAGCAGGATCACAAGACGACCTTCGCGGAAAATACATAGGTGAATGCATGTAGACACAGGAATACTGCACATGCCTTTTCAAGTGCCACGCTCAAAAGAGAGCACAGTTCATTACAAAAACGGCATTTGACACGATTGCTGAGATTTAAATAAAATTTGTACTTACAGATGATGACATTCAGCAACATAAGTTCACATTCCAGTACTTGCAGTAAAGCTTTATGGCCCTTTATATACCCAGAAATTTCTTTTTCCATATCCCCAGGTGAGGTCAGAATGAGTTCGGGGAGCCAATGTGTGCCTCAGCTAATAAAAAGAGAACAACCTTGCTAATTGCTACTTTAAAAAAAATTTGTTGTTGTTTCAGAGAGAGACAGTGCGCGTAAGTGGGGGAGAGAGAGGAAAAGGGAGAGAGGAAGAGAGGAGGGAGGGAGGGAAGGAAAAAAAGAGAGAGAGAGAGAGAGAGAGAGAGAGAATCCCAAGCAGGCTCTACGCTCAGCACGGAGCATGTAGCAGGGCTCAATTTCACGATCGCCACGAGATTATGACCAGAGTTGAAATAAAAATTCAGATACTCCATTGACTGAGACACCCGGCACACCACTACTTTAAGATGACGTTTTGTTATTGAGTCCTGTTTCCTCTAAACTGTATGAATTCAAGTTTGATAATAAGTGGGAGAAGGAGCCTGTCCTCTGAAGGGGAACCTCTTAAGTTTTTCATGAACTTTAATAACTGTGGAACTCAGCAGTCATACCCTATTGACAACTGTAATGTCAGTGACCCACGTGTGAGTCTGATCATTATGGGTGGGTGTTGGGCGAAACAAAGAATTTATACAATTTGAAATTTGAGGATATTAGCAAAGCTAAAGATCAACAGAAACTACTAAAGATCATAAAAAGAAATGCTACTTAACATTGTCACTTGCCACTCTCTCTTCAACAAGCTTTGTTGAGCCTTAGCTATTCAAGTATAATCACTGCAAGGGAAACTCCAGCTCTGAAGTGTAAATCCAAACTTAGAATATATCCCGACAGACATTGAAGTTTGCTGAGAAGAGGGGTTTCTAAAAACTGAATAAGGGATTATAAATTGGCTGCAGCCCTGATTTAAACAGAACAAATTTTCAGTAGCCCCTGATAATGACAGAAAACATGGAAAGTTTTTAAAATCAAAGGTAGATCAAAGCCATCACTTTACCAGTTCACCTTCCGTACACACACACACACACTTCAAGCTAGAAGCGGCGGGGGGGGGGGGAGACAGGAAGGGAATGTGCCTCACTCCAGGTTGTGTGTGAAGCGCCACTTGGGATCTTCAATTCCCAGCTCAACCCCTTTGAAGCAGTGTGGCTTTGGGGAAGTCACTCACCCTCTCTGAATCTCCGTTTCCTTATTTCTAAACAGCATGGAGGTGCAGATGTAACCTTGCCGGCTTTGCAGGACTCTTTAGAGCCACCTCGAAGACGAGAGGTCACAAGTGACAGTGTCAAGTACTACAACTTTCTTCCTTCCCTTGACTTCCCCTGCTCACCCTCTCGGGCAGAAGTGACCAAGGAGCAGAACAGTTAAAAGGCAAAAAGGGAAGGAAAAGAAGTGAGCAGGAGAGACAAACTATACAAACTGGAATTTGATGCTTGTCTCTCTCTCCCCTGCCCTTTACCTGTCCGGAAGGTATGCGGTGCAAATTTCAACATTGGGTTTCACTTTAAATATATTTTGGACCATCTTTGTTACAGGCTTTATTATTTGTGTTGTTTTTTCAATGCTAAATCAGGAGTTGCTTAGTGGCTCAAAGGAATCCTGTGGTAACACACTTACTGAAATGGTTTACATCCCATGAGAACATAGGCACTACATCATGTGTGCCATTCGGTAAGCGGCTCAAATGCGGGACACGCTAATATTAAACTGTCCTAAGAAAATATACTTTATAAAAAACAAACAGGGAACAAATGCCTACAGCACTCTAATTTCCTGTGTTTTTTTTTGTTTTTGGAAGTTGTAAGCCTGCCTTTGAACCCTGGTAACCCTTAGGAAGAAAAAGCACTTCCATGATGGGCTTGCAATCTGTGAGCCTTCATTTAGGAAGTTCACAGAAAATGCTACCTCACAAACACTTTCTTAAAAACCTCTTCCCAGGGTCAAACTCCATAGCCAATCAAAATATTGCACCTTTTAACTTGGGGCGGATGGCTATAAAAGGGATTGCTCTAACTACTGTGTCACTTGAACTTGAGGGTTCAAAGAGAGGTCCCTCCAAGTTTCCCAGGACCTCAGGCCACTGAAAACCCACTACCCATTTGGGGTTTTTGATACCTTGGGGATATACGCTCAGGTGGTTGAGAACCATCTTCCACACCTGCTAAAATAATCATGCACAGAAGCAGAAAAACTCATCAAATTTGGGATGCCGGTCACTGAGATGGAAGGAAGCTCTGAGCGCCCCGTTTCCACACTTTCATTATTAAAGGCATACAACCCGTTTCTAAGTAGTAAAGGTAGCTTCCCCAGGTTCCCACTCTCTGAAGACAAACCCTCCCAGCACACTCTGGAAAAGCTTAGGATTCATTTAAAATGCACCTTCTAAATGCATCACTGAGGGACTCTTTTACTTACTTATTTTGAAATGTTCAAACGAATGGGGGAAGTTTTGCTTCCGTATCGTTCTCATTTTTCCAAAATTGGCATTAGGCACCAAAATGAGTTGGGGACCGAATCATTTCTCAGCTAGAATTTATAACTTAACAACGGACTCGTCCCAAGCTTTGCGAAGCGAATACCATTTTTAAACGCACTGTAGGATTTTTATCCTCAGACGAGAAGACACCTAAAACGAAAAAGGCCCCCCTCCTCCCAAGGCAGAAAAACAGCATAGCCCAAACAGCCCGTTTCCTACCCAGCCAATACAATAATGCTTTGTAAGCTGAGAGCAGCGCCCGGTATAGAAGCTAAGTATAAACAGCTGAGAAGGATTAGGCGGTAGCTCCATTCTCATTTACATGAAAATCCTCCAAGCATCGTTTTCCTCGCTGGCTGCAGGCGCAGAAGGAACTCTTTTGTGCCATAGCCAAGCATAACATTTGCATCCTTTGTCTTTACTTACCAGTCGAGGCTGTGGGCATGTGTGCTCTATTTCCTCCATGGTTTCTGAGGGAGGCTCATTGGAAAGGGATTTTGGGATACCTGTTTCTGACTCAGCATCAGTGGTAAGTACTGGCATGGCCAGTGAATGCTCTCTCCAGCTCTACACCCTCTGTGAGTCTCCTCCCAGGCAGAGAATGTTTTCTTTGTCACGTATTTTTCTCTTCTTCACCCATCCCCCTTCTTCGCCCCTTCTTTCTGTCTTCCCTGGGGGAAGTGAAGAGGGCACCCCCCCCACCACCACGCACCCCCTCCGGTTTCCCTCCCTGAGAAGCCAAAAGGCAAGGCCTCAGTTTATCACTATAACAACCAGACTGCGCTGGAGCGGCGGATGCGGGATACAGTACCTCATTTGCATGGAGCGCGCTGGTTGGCTACTGTCATCATAGTACCACTCCGCCGGGGAGCGGCAGGGCCCCATTGGCTGGCCGGCCGTGCCCACGGGGCCCGAACTTGCTTTTGTTTCTTCTGCTTTATTCAGTTGCAAAGGTCTCTGTCCGTGCGGGGCAAGGGACCCGCGCTGCACTACCCAGATAAGATAAAACCGCTTCCTGAGGGGCCTGGAACTCCTCGAGGAAGGTCGTAGCAGACCTCCACTAAGAAAAGGACCATGTCCCTGGCAGGAGTGTTTGATGGGCTATAGTCAGAATTTTGCTAAAGAGGAGTCACCCTGAAGACAAAGCAGCATTTGGGCCCAAACTCCCGGTGCCCACCATTGCCAGCTGGCCTCGGAGAGCCCCCCAGGGCATTCATTGTGGGCACCTGAGTGTTCAATCCCTTGACTGCAACAAGAGCACTGGCAGCCCCCCTGAGGCCTGGTGTAGCTCCAGATACTGCCCCTGGGGCTGCCCTGGGAGGAATTTTGAAGGGGGTAGATTGTCTGACAACCCGCCTCCCAGTTGCTTCCTCCCTCAGCCACTCCTCTCTCTCCCCGGCTATTCTGAATTTCCTCAATGAAGTCTTGTTTCATACACTGGTCTCTTATTCCTCTGCTCCCATTTTACCAGTCCTGGGTCCCATTTTCTAACCACCCTGCTCTCAGCCAAATGTTCATGGCAATCACACAAACATTCCACTTGGGGTGGATGATGTGCCTTAATGTCTAAATCACCCATGAATAACTCCCATTGTAAGAGCTGCGTTCTGAAGACACAACTTAAAGAACTTACAAAGGTATTTGTTCTAGTGAAATATCACACTTATAATAACATTAATAAACATCATGGCAGTTGCTACCATTTCTAAAGCACAGGCACAGTGCTTTACCCAGATTTTGTTTAATCTTCATTAGAACCCAGAGTTGATCCTATTAGTAATCTCATTTCACAGGTGAGGAAATTGCAATCTAGAGTAATTGCCGAGAGCCTCAAACTCATAAGCAGAGTTGCTAGGATTGGAACGATTTTCCTGCGGGGGCGGGGGGGGGGGAGCGCTGGGATGTAACAGGTGTAATAGTATTAAAAGCACCTAGGGGGGCACCTGGGTGGCTCAGTCAGTTAAGCGTTCAGCTTTGGCTCAGGTCATGATCTCACGGTTGGTGGGCTCGAGCCTCATGTCAGGCTGTGTGCTGACCACTCAGAGCCTGGAGCCTGCTTCGGATTTTGTGTCTCCTTCTCTCTCTGCCCCTCTTGCACTCATGCTCTGTCTCTCTCACTCAAAAATATTAAAAAAAAAAAAAAAAAGAAGAAGACAGAAAAGGAAAAAGCACCTAGGTAGGAGTTTTCTTAACACAAATCCCTGGGCTTTTAGATCTTTCATTTTAATCTATAGGGGTGTTTTCATCCAAGCGTGCTCCAGGACCAGCAGCACCAGCATCAGCAGCATCTGGGAACATCTTAAAACTGCAAATTATTGGCCCCTCAAGACCTGATTCCATAGGTCTGGGGTGGGGCCAGCAATTGCATTTCTAGCAAGTTCCCAGGTGATACTAACGCTGCAGGTCCAAGGATCATACATGGAGAACCAACAGTCCAAAGGATGGGGACAGAGGGGAAGCCTCTTGCACTGTTGGTGGGAATGCAAACTGGTGCAGCCGCTCTGGAGAACAGTGTGGAAGTCCCTCAAAAAACTAAAAATAGAACTACCCTACAGTCCAGCAATGGCACTACTAGGTATTTACCCAAAAGATACAAAAATACAGATTTGAAGGGGTATATGCACCCCAGTGTGTACAGCAGCATTATCAATAATAGCCACACTATGGAGACACCCCCAATGTCCATCGCTGATGAATGGATTAAAGAAATGTACACACACACACACACACACACATGAATAATGAATATTATTCAGCCATAAAAAGGAATGAAATCTTGTCATTTGCAATGATGTGGATGGAGCTAAGAATGTATTATGTTAAGCGAAACAAGTCAGAGAAAGACAAATACCATATGACTTAATTCATGTGGAATTTAAGAAAAAAACAGATGAATATGTGGGATGGGGGGAAGAGAAGGGAGGGAAACAAATCATAAGAGACTCTCAATGACAGAGAACAAACTATGGGTTGACAGAGGGAGGTGGGTGGGGGATGGGGTAGATGGGTGATGGGCATTAAGGAGGGCATTTGTTGTGATGAGCACTAGGTGTTGTATGTATGATGAATCACTGAATTCTTCTCCTGAAACCAGTATTGCACTCCATGTTAACTAAAATTTAAATTATAAAAAAGGGATGGGATAAAAATACTGCCCTGTTTCCCTCACAGAATTTGGGAGACCAAACAAATATCATGTGAAAGCACTTTGTAAATTTGAATGTGGTGTATTAATATAGGGGCCTTATTTTCATTACTCCTCAAAGAAAGCTAACCTTAAAACGAGAAAATGGATTCTGCAGCATAGACTTTCAGTTTGACAGTTACAGATTCTGCCACTTTAAATGAGAATGGCATCACCTGATATCCCTGTTATTCCCTATGCTTAAGAGACCTCCAATAATGCAAGAATTCCAGTGACACTGAGTCATCTGAAAAGGGGCCATCCCACCCACTTTCTAGCCTTTCCTTCCTGTGCTGTCTGCCCTCCTGGAAACACAAAACACCTCAAGCTGCAAGTTTATCTCTAACAAGCCCCTCAACCTGCAAGAGCCAATCCCTGCAACACTTTAAGAGGCCCTTTCCCACTGTGCTGGGTGATATAGATGCGATATTGTTCATCTCATCTCAATATTTTCTCTGCCTTACAGTGGCAGTTCTCAAAATGTGGTCCCCAAAGGAGCCACAACAACAGCCTTGGGAACTTGTCAGAAATTCTTCGTCCCTGCCACGGATCTACTGAATCAGAAAACTCAGGTGGTGGCAACTAGGAATCTGTGTTTCAGTGAAATCTCCAGGTTCTGCCACATGGTAGAGTTTGAGAACCACTGTCCAGAGCCACATGATCCCATTGGAAGGCACTTAACCTCCTAACCCTCACTAGGTTCTGGGCTGCTTGCCAGCTGGACCTCCTAACTGGTCCTCGAATTTCCTCTCTAGAATGGAAGGTGCATCTCACCTGCCTATTTAGCAGAGCCCTGGTGTCTAGCAGGGTCCTTGTGGGAGTAATTTTAACTTGGGGGTTTCCAGATGCTGTTAAGGTGATTAGCTGAGAATAACCAGTTAATTCCACAGAATGGAATTAAATATTCCATAACCTTGTAGGGGTCATGCAGAGGGGAAGGAATGACTGTAAAGGGGTAGCAGAAGGTAAGTTATGAGGGTGATAGAATTGTTCCCTATCTGGATATGGCAACCATTATGCAGATCTATACCCGTGTTAACATTGTTAAAAACTCCATGGAGGATATTTGTCAGTACACGCTAACAGTCTTAGAACATGTGTGCCCTTTGACCTAGGAATTCCCCTTGGGAACCTATCCCCAAAGAACTAATCAGAGAACCACACAAATAATTATGTACAAAGACACTTAACGCAGAAATACTTATATCAGTAAAAAAAAAAAAAATACAACTTACAGCAATAGGAGTAATGGTCAAAACAAAATACATTCATATAGTGTTATACATGCATTAGTGGTCATGTTTTTGAAGACATTCTAATGCTATGGCAACATGTTAACATTATGTCACAAAAAAAGGGGACCACAACCTAAGATACCAAAAGATATGTCCACGCCTAGAGAAAAGTCCCACAGGGAAGTACACCGAGATGTTAATAGTGACATCTTTAAGCTGTGGGATCATGGGCGATTGGTGCTTTCTTTTTTATATCTTCGTATCTATACGAAGATACAAAAGCATGTAAAAGATGAGCATCTATTACCCTTTTAGTCAGGAAAAAAATGAACATCACTCCTCCTCCCCACCAGTACGAAGCGCTGGGTACGGAGTCGGGGTGAGGCAGACAGACGGTGGCACATGAACATGTACAAAGAGGCAGGGACTCAGTGAAAGGAAACAAGAAAGCTAAAAGCGAGGGACAAAGCTAGGGGAGCCATCTCTCCAGTTAGGGCAAGTAGAGGTGAAGAGCCTAAGTAACGTCATTTTGAAATTAAGGCCTCCATTAAGAGCAACCTCGGGCTGCACGTAGCCCCAGTTCCTCAGATTGCTCAAGGCTAAAGCCATCCTCAGACCGCCCTCAGGTCAGCTAATCAAAAAACATTCCTGTGGTCTGAGTCAAGGTTGGGAACTGTAGACAGTTCTTCTGTACAAACTAGCCAATTTCTCACCGCTTGCCTGAACCCCACGTGGGCCCTTTGAACTCACCTCATAATTGGTCATTTTCAAAGCATTCTCAAAAGTCATGTTTGGGTCCCACCAAAAGTAATGAACACCTCACAGATACTGAATGGTCAAAGCTGTTACCATGGGTGCTGTACAATTATGATTGGTGCTTATGTGATGATGCTATACGTACAACGTGTGCACTGTAACACCCCCGTCCCTGACCCCATAAAAACCCTGCTCGCTATTGTTCTTGGCTTCACCCTGCTGCCACTACATTGGTAGGCGGGTGAGCCCCTGCTCGAGCTTGTAATAAAGACCCTTTTGTACTTGCATCGGTGTCGGCTCCTTGGGGGGGGTCTCTGGGGACTCGCAAATTGGGCACGACAGAGGCATCATGTTGGAGGCAGGCTGTTTGGAAAATCTCTAGGGAGGATTTCGGGCCTGGGCTCCTGTGCAAGCAGGGCACGGCTTCGGTTAGAACTCGGCACATCGGCGCTGTGGCCCACGAGCACAGTCATCTCCATCTCTCCCATTTACCGAGAACCTCTTACGCTCCTGACAGGATGCTCGTTACTTATCTCGGGCTACTTGGAAGCCCTCAACAGCTAGGCAGATATGAATAGGGGCCCCACTCTGCAGACCAGGAAACCCAACTGCAAAGATCTTCCCTTCAGCTTAGAAGAGACCTACAAATGACATTTTTCTTCGTACAAGCAGTCTGCACTTCAACAACATCATAGTGTTGACAATCCATTCCCAAAGATCTTCAGGGAAGAACTAAAAGGATCTCTGTAGAGCAGGAGCTGTTTGAGCCCCCAGCCCTCCCCGGGCTTCATCGTGGGGGACAACAGCTGGCCAGCTGCCACCTGCTCGCAACTGCACCTCTGTGTGAGGGCTTTCTCTGGCCCTGGGAAACCCCCCCACCAACAGCCCCGGGAGGCAGGGCCAGGGGGCCACAACATTAACAGCCCATATCCCTAGGAGCTCTCAACCAGGGACTGACAGAAAAAGTCTAAACACCCCAGTGGTCTCGGCCCTCAAGTGGAATGACTGAATCGTGTGCTCCCCTTGGACAGAGGTCCTCCCACCACCACCCAACTTCCTTCCCTTGTCTCGCTTGCCCGCACTCCTTTGGCTGTTTCCTGGGCTCGCTTCCCAAATAAATTGCTGGAACTTGAACCTTTGTCTCAGGATCTGCTCCTGGGTCATCTCCAACCAAGACTATTTCGGCGCCCCATCATAAAGTTAATATCTGTTTCTGATGGCAAAATGTCTTTCATATCCTCACATGGGAAAAATGAGCCATAACACCATATGTAAATGTCTGTTCGCCTGTTTTCTTAAAGTAGGCGTTACACTTAGGAGTCTTCTTTAAAAATACCTTTTCCTTTCCTTTTTTATTTTCCAATCGTTCATCTAGTCATCCTGTTAGAAAATTTTATAGCCATTGTATAAAAATGTTAGCTCAACCGTAGTGGTAATTTTAAGTGATTTAGCTACCGTCTGTATGCTCTTACATACACTGTACCACTCCTAATATTTATCAAGAATGGCATATGTAAAACCTCCTTCCTTTGAAATCCCTCCTCCTTACCATCAATTCTGACTTCACTCTTTCTTCCACCTTCCCCTTTTCCTTCTCATTCATGTTTTCTCATTGCCTCAGATCTACCAAGCGAGGACTTTATTACAGAGAAAGGAGATTGAAAGAGCCGCATAAAATGGACGGAATGTGATGTTTCCCGGAAACCATTATGATCTTCTATGGAATTTTGTTACGTTCATGGCTCTATTTGGAGCCACTTCCCCAGTTTGTCACATGTGGCTTATGGCTTGGGCCTGAACCCTGACATAGTTGAGAAAAAATTCGCCCCTACTAAGTAATGAAATCCACGTGTAAATCCTTTTCACCTACTTCAGGAAAATTGTGGTCATAAAAATATTTTTCAGTGTAAAGCATTTCACCCCTTGCTTGGTGCTTTCCCGCATTGAATTATAATAGCACTCAAAGACTGACGACAAGTTTTCATACTGAAAATTTTCAAATGAGCAAACAGAGAGGTTAAGTGACTTAAATAGGGTCACACAGTAAGGGGGACGAACTATCACTTGAATCCAGGTCTCTTGAATCAAAGGTCAACTCTGTTTTCCACCAAACTACACTGCCTCCCTTTTTGATATAGTTATATTTGCTTTGTTAACAAGGCTGCTGAGCTAACGCATGCATATTTCATCATCCAAAACAGCCCCTTCACCGCTTTCCTATTGAATTCTAACATGAAGCACTCTTCACTAATATTCATTCACTTCATTTCCTATGTCTAATACCATGGACCTGGACTCATTGTAGATGCTTGTGTTTAATTATGAGAAAAAAATAAACAGAGAGGCATTGCCAGATTCACCAGTGGGTCAAGAGCCAGGCTGATACCAGTCCATGACCTAAAAAGGCCATTAGGGGGAAAAAATAATGGTCAGACATAAAAAGTAGTCAGAGCATCAAAAGTTATTTTTTGAAAAACAAAATCAAGAAGGTAGCATGAAGGTGCTTTATTTTTATCCTTAACGGGGACTTTCTTCTTTTTTGGCTTCTATCTGAACCAAAAAAGAATTAACTTTCACTCATTTGTTTGACCAAAATGTATTGAGTCTAAGCACTGTTTTTTTTTTATTTTAAATTTTTTTTATTTTAGAGAGAGACAGAGTGTGTGAGTGGGGGAGAAGAGCAGATGGGGAGAGGGAATCCTAAGCAAGTTCCACACTAACCCAAATGCCGGGCTCAATCCCACGACCCTGAGATCATGACCTGAGCGGAAATCAAGAGTCGGACACAACCAACTGAGCCACCCAGGTGCCCCAAGTCTAAGCACTGTTTTAAGGTGCTGGGGAACAACTGCACAGTCCGAACATGACAAACCTCCCGCATGAATGAAAATGCCACCAGCAAGATGTCATCTCACATCTTACATTTAAAAGAAATAAACATTGGACATAAGTCAGCGATGAGCAGTCAGGAGCTGCATTTCTTAGCATTCAAAGACACCGTGCCATGATGGTTGTGGCTGGGTGTGAGAAGGTCCTAAAAGAGATAAGTTGTTTTTATCTACATGAGATGTACTTATCTAAATGCTGGTGAGAAAATCATTTATAAATAGAGTACATTCTGTTTTGCTATAGCAAAACAGATAGGATAGTAGCGCTTTTTTGCATAATTTAAAATTGCCCTTAGCTGGAATAAATCATTCTTATTGACATTAGCAGCTGTGTAGTTGGTAAAGAATTATTGTTGCTATTAGTTGGTGGTATTTATAAACACTTTTATTTTCCAAGTGCTTTACAATCACTTATTGTCTAATTAATATCTAATCATCTGTTTACAAGTAATAATCACACATGTAGTGCAGTTTAATCAAAACTCCAAATGCAGTCGCCATCATACTCAAGAACATTGTGTAAATTTTGGTCTTTCCTTGATGGGGTTTGGGTCCAGACATATGACTGAAACAGATATAACGGGGGAAAAAAAAAACTAGTAAAGATTCCTCCCTTGGATTTGAACATAATTTGGATTCACAACTTTTGCATGCCAAATATATTATGAGTGTCAGTGGGTAAGTAAAAATACAGATAATTTTCACTACTTAATGGTTCGATTACACATAGAAAATTTTTCCTTTGAGCCACAAAATTAGATGATAGTTTTTGATAAAGGTTCAAGGACAGGCGCTCACTTAACACTGGAAGTGTTAGTCACAATCACCGTTTTGGTGATTATCATGAAAAAGATCAAATGTAGAAAAAGTGGCTCAGGGACCATCGAGGTTAATCTAACACAGTCCAGTCTAGACCAAGCTGTGGTCAGTGCAAACACCTGCCAGTTTTAATTACCTACCAAGCGTGAGTGGATGCACTGCTGTCTCCCCAGGTGTTATTCTATAAGTAATTATGGGAACCATGGAAGAATTTTTTAAGCAGATGAAGGATGTGCATACTAATGCAGTTTTTCCACAAATTTCCCTACAAGTGAAATTGCTGAGTCAGGCTACTTGCATTTTTAAGGCTTTTTGTGCATGTTTTTCGATACTATTATCAAATTGTCTTGACCAAATTTATGCTTCCTCTGATACTCCTAAAGGCTTGTCTTTCTGGGCTCTTGATATGCTGAAACCAGTTTCCTTCCTTCTTGAGTTGCCACCAGGCACAGTTTCCTGGTACAGTAGCAAATACTGCTGGGTCCTGAGGATGGTGCCTGGGGCCTTGTGAACGTAATCCCAACGTACCCGACTGGCAAGTGAGTGATCAAGGCCACCTGGTGCCAGGATGGGTCACTCCATTCACTTGTGAACCGTTATTACAATCCTTGTGCTTGATACTAACTGACTTTGAATGGCACGGACTCAAGAGTGAACTCTTCATCTTGTAAACTCTGCACCCAGAATCTTTGAATGCTCAAAGAGAGATTTGGCTTTGGGGCACATGGCTGGCTCAGTCAGTGGAGCGTTCTACTCTTGATCTTGGGGTTGTGAGTTAGAGCCCTATGTTGGATGGAGAGATTACTTAAAAATAAAATCTTGAAAAAAGACAGATTTGGTTTTTATCTTCTGTATTAGTTTCCTGTTATTGTTTGTAACAATGTACTGCAAATATCGTCGCTTGAAACAACACAAATGTCTTAGTTCTGGGGGTCAGAAATGTTAGATGAACTCACTAGGCTAAAATCCATGTATCAGCAAGACTGCATTTTTTCTGGAGGCTCAAGGGGAAAAATCCGTTTCCTTGCCTCTTCCAGCTTCTAGAGCTGCCTGCATTCCTTCGCTCACAGCCCTGTGCCTTCCATCTCCTGGGCCAGCACTGCATCACTGCAGCCTCTGCTACAATAGCCAAACTTCTCTAACTCTCTGGCCTGCCCCTTTCACTTGAAAAGACTCTTGCGATTCCATTGGGCATCCGGATAATCCAGGATAATCTCTTCCATCTCAAGATCTTTAACTTAATCACATCTGCCAAATCCCTTTTGCCATGTCAGTGACATAGTTACAGGTTCCCAGGTTCCAGGAAATAGGAAGTAGACATCTTTGGGGGGGCTATTATTCTGCCTACCACACATTCCTTAGCATGAGCTGGACAGGCTATTTCACTTCCAGATATTTGAACAAGACATCGCCTATAATTTTAAAACGGTAATTTGTAAAACCCTGCTCCAGATCAAGCCCAGGAGCTATGCCAGGTTTGCAGGTAAGAATCAGTGCAGAGGAAGGTTAAGTAATTTTCCCAAGGTCACAGAGCTGGTCAGTGGTAGAGCTGAGTTTCAAACTCAGGTCTGTTGGACTTCAAACCCTGTGTTTATTGTATGCCGTGTCTGTAGCCCAACATTTCCCATGCTCTGCTCAATTTGCTCTCCTTGGAGAGCCTTCATGTTGAAAGCTTTCCACTTAGTTTGACATTTAATGATACAACCTAGCTAGATAAAACCTTTTAAGCCCCTGTAAATCTCATATTTGACTCATTTGATAGGTGCCAGTGGAGGATGTCATCAGGAAACACTCATGCAAGATGCT
Source organism: Hyaena hyaena (assembly GCF_003009895.1). NCBI lineage: Eukaryota > Metazoa > Chordata > Mammalia > Carnivora > Hyaenidae > Hyaena > Hyaena hyaena. The sequence goes on along the minus strand of NW_024081242.1, from coordinate 932,918 downwards.
ATCTCCACACACTCTAATAAATCCTCCCCAAAGTAGCATCAGGTGGGTCCTTCCCCCATCATACAATCAGAAGTGCACCCACCAGGTTGTCTTCTCCATGGGTGAAATGTAAATCTCTGAATAATGTCAGGTGGTGCCAGTGAGAAATGATCTTTCCAACAGCCTAAAGTATACCCACTATCTTATTATTTTTCTAATGGTTATTTATTTTTGAGAGAGAGAGAGAGAGAGGAGGGGAGGGGCAGCAAGAGAGAGAGACAGAGGATCCAAAGTGGGCTCTGCACTGATGGCAGAGAGCCCGATGCGGGGCTTGAACTCAAAAACCATAAGATCATGACCCGAGGCGAAGTCGGATGCTTCCACTGAGACAACCTAGGTGCCCCCCCCCCCGCCCCACTTTCTTATTCTTGAAAAAAGAGAGCCTGGCATTTGAGGGGCCTCATTTCGTGTCTCAACAAGTTTCTTATACTCTCTGATTCACTTCACTAAGTTCTCAGCCTCAGTTGCACATGATAATCAGCTGGGGAGTTTTCAAAACTACCAAAACCTGGTCCCCACTCCCGGGAGATTCTGGCTTCACTGGCCTGGACTGTAGCATCAGGACTATTAAAAATGCAGAACGGGGGTACCTGGGTGGCTCACTTGGTTAAGCATCTGACTTCGGCTCAACTCATGATCTCGCAGTTTGTGGGTTCAAGCCCCGCGTCAGGCTTCACACTGACAGCTCACAGCTGGGATGGAACCTGAACCCTGCTTCAGATTCTGTCTCTCCCTTTCTCTCTCTGCCCTTCCCTTGCTTGTGCTCTGTCTCTGTCTCTCTCAAAAATAAATGAACATTTAAAAAAAGACTTTAAAAATACGGAACGAAGAAAAGTTTAGACCCACAGAGATGAAGTGAAGCAGAAATGATGAGACTTTGTTAAGACATAAGTTTTGACCTTCAACTATTAGGGCTCTCGATTTTCTAAGAATGTCTACTTTGTTTGCATCGAAAGAAATAAACCCTATTAATTTATGTATCCCAAGAAGGCAGCTATGTAAAAATCTTCAATATGTCCAAAAGCGATCATTTGAAACATCTACTCTACTTAAGTGCCAGGTAAGGGTCTCTGTGGAATGACTCCCTAATGGTGCTTGACAGTAACTATATCCAGTCACTGTGCTTCCACAGAAGCCCATTCTTGCTACAAGAATACTCTTCAGTAAGTAAGCAAGGAAGCATGAGATAAGCATACTTTCAAAGAAAAATAATCCTTTATTTCTGCAAAGTAGCGTGGATAACCTCACCACACCATTCAACTGTAGGAATTCAAAAGGAACAAAGCCATCAGCATTAAACCATGGCAGTCGCTAGCACGTATAATACTACCATTGCTAAGAACATTTTTGGAATAAGTCTTTTGGAATTTTCATCGTGAAAATTTTATAAGGCCACTTCTGAAAATCAGTTTTGGGGGTGGTATAGCATACAACTCTCAATCTCAGGGTTGTGAGTTTGAGCCCCACGTTGGGTATAGAGATTATCTGAAATCTTAAAAAAAAAAACAGTTTTTATATGATGAAATCAGTATTTTTGGATCCAAAGAGGTGTTAACCAGATTTCCAAAATTACCATTCACCTATCAAACTATCGATTGGCTTTAGGTTGCTTCAAAAAACACAGGAAATAACCATCAAGGAAGATTGTGCCTTCTGCTCACATCCAATAAAAGCAGAGGTTTGGCCAGAAATTCCTGAAGGCCTGAGATCTTCAGTGAGAGAGGTGACCTCAAGGCTCTAAGGTAGTTCTTTAGAGCAGAGGTTCTCGTACTTATGTGCATAAGAATCACCGGAGAGTTTGTTAAACTCGTTTTCCAGGCCGCATTCCCAGAGATTCTAACTCTGTAGGCCAGGGGGCCATCAACCTGATTTTCTATCCAGCTGACAGAGGGGCTGCCTGAGGCCCTCACTTTGCAGAACACTGTTGTAGAGAAACACTGAAGCTAAAAATACTGCTGTGAATGTACAAGTTTTATTATCCCTTTTTCAAAAAGGACAGAAACTGTCCAAAGGGCTCAGGAGCCAACTTGGGGACACTCTCGTCAGCCAAGGATGGAAAGCTGAAGCATCGATAAGGATGAGAGCTGCAATGTATTGAAATCCATCAACTATGTTTAAATCCACCAGGTCCTAATACTATAGAAGAGAATCCCAAACCATCCAAAGACGTTAGTTGTCTGCATCGAAGGCTGCAAGGGGTACACGCGTTATTTCGAAAACTGGAAGCCAGAAGGAAAGAGTCAGGCATTTATCTTACCTTTTCTACACAAACGTACTTCTGAGTGATTAAGTAGTAAGGAGAAGCGGATCGTCTTAGAACGAGTAATGAAAGTATGGAGGTAATGAAGAAGGTAATGCATTAGACTTGCCCCATTTTAAACCCCCTCATGAATGAGTGGATGGAGGCACCGGGCATCAACAACTGCCAGCGTGACAAAAAGACAGACAACTGCCAACGTTATATGCTCCCGAGAGAAATACATGCACCACCTATCAAGTAGTTTGCCAAGTAAATAGAACCTGGTTTTGATCACACCTCTTGATCTGAGACCAATTTATGGGAAATAAAGAAGGGATAAAGGAGTACATTAACACCACAGGGATGCAATCAGCAAAATCCAGATTGTAGGAAGCTCTACAGGACAAACTTAGTTGCTGCAACCAAAAAATTGCAAGAAACCTAAGGATTAAACAAGATCTAAAAGACAGCAATCAATTGCAATGTAAACCCCATATTGTTAGGATAGCAATTCAAAACACTGTAAAAAAAATTACAACTTGCATGAGACAATTAGAAATTTGAACAGTTTCTGGATGCTGTAGTAGGATTATTAGTCAATGTTTCAGGTCTGATACAGATACCATGTTTATGTTTTTTTAACTTTATTTCAGAAATATACACTGAAGTATTTGCAGATGAATTGTATCGTGTGGATGTGGGAAGTAGATAGGGCTCTAGATGAGTGCTTCTCTTTTTTTTTTTAATATTTTTTTATTTCTGAGAGACAGAGAGACAGAGAGACAGTGTGAGCAGGGGAGGGTCAGAGAGAGAGGGAGACACAGAATCCGAAACAGGCTCCAGGCTCTGAGCTGGCTGTCAGCACAGAGCCTGATGCGGGGCCCGAACCCACGAACCGTGAGATCACGACCTGAGCCGAAGTCAGATGCTTAACCGACTGAGCCACCCAGGCGCCCCTAGATGAGTGCTTCTCAACTGGGTGCAACTTTGTCCCCCAGCGTATGTTTAGTGATGTCTGGAGACATTTTTGGTTGTCACATGTTGGGGGGGGTGATGCTCCAGGTATTTAGTGCTAAACATCCTACAATGCACAGAAACAGCCCTCCACTGTGAGAGAATGGCTCTGCGCTGACGCCCGGCCTGACAACGTTGAATGTGTCCACATGGCTCGTGCTGGCAAAGACTTGAACTGCAGCTCATCTGAGTATTGGCGGAAGGTGAGAGGCGGGAGGCCTGTTAGGGGCTGCTAGGAGGCCCCCTCCCACTTGTCCCCTGCTCCCGCTGAGGACACTCAGACGCAGTTTCTAATCACCTCTTGCATTCTGCTGAGATACGGGGCTTCCAGCCCTGTCCCCGGCCGCATCAGCACTGCGGAATAGAAAACCAGTTAGTTGCCATCTACCATGGGCTCCTCGGCAGCAGGAGTCTAGAGGTCATCTGGCCTCTTTTGTTTTTGTGCTGTCCTTGGTGTGGGGGACAAGGACTACAGGAAGCTGGCACCAATGGCTACGTGTCTTTCACTAAGTAAGTAATAAACTATCTGAATCCAAAAGCAACTCAATGTACTTTTACCAGCCAAGTGAGTCAGAACTCAGCTTTGACTTTGCCTTGTCTTGTGTGTACTGGACATACATAATACACAGAACAATGATCCACCCCAAATGTCAATGCCAAGGTTGAAAAGCTGTACATGAAACGATATTAGTCGTGGGCTAATCATTGTTGAAGCTGCGTGACAAGTACATGAACAGCACAAATGGGAAGACGTTGTTTTGTCTAATTCTGCATATGTTAGAAACTATTCATAATAAAAGCTGTATTTACAATTTTTTTTAAACTTTTTTTAAAGTAGACTCCACGCCCAATGTGGAGCTTTGAACTCAACCCTGCAATCAAGAGTCACATGCTCTACTGGCTGAACCAGACAGGTAGCCCAAAAGCTGTATTTTTTTTAAAAAAATAAAAACTTGTCACTGGTCACCTTGCTTTATTAGATGTCTAACACTTGAAGTGCATATACTGAGGCAATATGCAGATGGGTACAAATTTCCCATCAGACTTCTAGCTCTACTACCAAATTACAAACTGTATTCTTGGGCAAATTATGTAACTTCCCTAAACCTCAGTTTCCTCACTCACTTAGCTGAGTGTTTTAGATATTTTTTAAATGTTTTTTATTTATTTCTGAGAGAGAGAGAGAGAGCAAGACTCAGAATCCGAAGCAGGCTCCGAGCTGTCAGCACAGAGCCCGACGCGGGGCTTGAACCCACAAACCATGATATCATGACTTGAGCTGAAGTCGGATGCCCAACCTACTGAGCCACCCAGGCACTCCCTGAGTGTTTTAGATAAATACCTTTATTAGATATCTTTCCTTTGTTCTTTTTGTTTGCTACTCTTCAATACCGAAACGTAAAGAGCTCTTCTTGTTACCTGGATGAGTAATTTTGATCCGGTCAATTTCTTTTCAAATAATTCCCTGGAAAAGTGTGGATGGCCCTGGTATAATATGTTTGGTTTTAAGGGTTTAAAACAACAAATTCTGAGGCTGGGTGGCTCACTTGGTTGTGCATCCGACTTTTGATTTCCGCTCAGGTCGCGATCCTGGGATTGTAAGATTGAGCCCTGAGTCGCACTCTGTGCTGAGTGTGGAGCCTGCTTGGGATCCTCTCTCTCCCTCTGTCCCTCTCCACCGCTCTCTCTGTCTCGTTCTCTAAAAATAAAAATTAAAAAAAAAAACCCAACAACAACAAACTCTACAGGGACCCCAGAGGGATGGGAAGTAGGAAGAATGTATATGATTAATTCATTAGTTCTCAATCCAGGATGATTCTGCCCCACAGAGGACATTTCACAATGTCTGGAAACATTTTTGGTTGTCAAGACTCGGGTGGGGCTGTGCTACTAGGATATACGGTAGAGAGCAGGGGTACTGGTTAGAGATCAGGGGTACTGCTGAACAAACCACTATATGCACAGGATTCCGCCCCACAACAAACAATTATCTGGCTCCAAATATTATTAGTGCCAATGTTGAGAAACCCTGGGCTAAAGTGACCAAAACTTCTTGATGAAGCTTTTCCTACATAATTAACTTTACCTTTCTTTGTTCTTCTTAGCCACACATACAGGTTATTAAAGGCATGCTCAGGAGAAATCATTCAAAATGTGATTACTCTAGCTCTGTGGCCCTAATTTGTTATTCATTTCTTTAAGAGAAAAAAATCTGAGTAATGTTCTGATTTTATTGCCTTTAAGTTTCAAATAGCAAACTTGAGCACGCACTGATTACCTTCTTAATTAATAGGCTGCGAAGAAAGGGCATCACCCTATTAACTCGTGGGGAGGAGGAACCATCTCTCAACAGCTTCGTAGTCTTTATTCCCAACTGTGACGCCAAAGGTGGAGGACTGAGTTGAAGGGGACGCAGACACTGCTCCCCAAACAGATATATTTTTCTTGTTAAAACAGTTCACCCTAGTTTCGATGACACCTGCCTACCATGTCCTTCTCAAATAGAAAACATAATGGGTAATTTGACCCGCATCCCACATCTGCCTTTTAAAGTCAAGATACTTGGGGCACCTGGCTGGCTCAGTTGGTAGAGCATGTGACTCTTGATCTCAGGGTCATGAGTTCAAGCCAATATTGGTTGCAGAGATTGCTTTAAAAAAACACAATAAAGATACTTGCATCATGATCACAGTGGCATCGGTAAATGGTGATGACTGTATTCAACTGGCAAACAATAGCAAGGCCATTCCTGTGAGAGGTGTTGTGTGTTTCACGGAGCAATGGGGCAAACAAGTTTGAGAAGATGCAAAGTAGGGGTGGGGAATCTGTACAGGTGGTAGAAATGCTTAAGGAGCTATGAGGTAGTTCCTTTTACTTCATGTGGCCCTCAAGCCAGTCCACTGCTCCTATGAAAGCTGCCCCATCCCACAGCCTAGGAGATTGGGTTGGGACAACTGATTAAGAAACCAAGCCATGGGCTGTTTGGTGGTTTCTCGGATCTTCAGGTTTCCTCTTTCAGAAATTAGAACTGAGAGACGGCCACTGAGTAGGTCAGGGGATTAGAGTAAATGTGTCTGCAAATGAGCCTTTCTGAGGCCTTCCCAAGCTGCTCCTGTCCCTTTCTTGGCTGGGACCTGCTTTTCAGCTTTCTGTGGATTCTATTAGATAGACCTTTGCATTCTCCCTACTGAAAAAGCTGGCTTAGTGGGTACTGTTCCTTGCAACCCAGCACTCTCTGAGACAGATGTGCACACATCCCCACCCGGAGACGAGACTAATAGAAGTGAAGCCAAGGGCTAACAGGGAAAGGCCACTTAACAGGCATTTATGCTTCATGCCTAGGAGCATCGGGGATGACACTTGTTCCACAGACCAGCTCACAGTAAATTCACCTTCTCATAAATCCCGTAGTTCTAGATGCACCATATACATACAAACATACAACTCCTTTGGTGTTGTTATATTGAATCATTACTTATCTCATGATGTCACCTAATTCTCATTTGGAACCTTGATATTTGTGTTTCCTATTGTCAATTAACCCACCGACCAAAGTTGGGAAGATTAGTTCATACCTCCGGGGCCCATCCACTTTCTTACATCATCCTGAAGCCTCACACAGGCTTCTGCCTCCAGCACTCACTAATGCTCAGTTATGTTTCTATGTAAGTGTTTCTTAGCTGCACAGGAGGATCTTTTAGAGCAGTGGCTCTTTACTTAGGGATAATTTGTATCCAGCCCAAGGGTGATTTTGCAGTGTCTAGACACAGTTGTTGTTTTCTAAAAGATTTTATTTATCTATTTGTTTGTCTGGGGGGAAGAGCACAGGAAGAGGGAGTGAATCGTAAGCAGGCTCCATATCCAGGACAGAGCCCAATGAGGGGCTCTGTCTCACAACTGTGAGATCACTACCTGAGCCAAAATTGAGAGGCAGATGCTTAAATGACTGAGCCACCCAGGCGCCCCTAAGATTTTATTTTTAAGTAATCTCTACACCTAACGTGGGGCTTGAACTTACAACCCTGAGATCAAGAATCGCATACTCTACCGACTTAGCCAACCAGGCACCCCTGGACAAAATTTTAATTGTTACAACTTGGTGGGTAAAGACCAGGGATGCTGCTAACCGTGCTACAATGCCCAGGAAAGCCCCCCACAACAAAGAATTAACCAGCCCAAATTGTCAGTGATGCCAAAGCTGAGAAACCTTGCTTTAAGGCAAAGATGGGTCTTTGCAGTTTCTCCAAAGAAGATACACAAATGGCCAATAAACATGTGAACAAGGCACAACCTCATTAGCCCTTAGGGAAATGCAAATCAAAACCACAAGGAGACACTACTCCCACCCACTAGGATGGCTCTAATTTTGAAAATGGAAAATAATAAGAGTTGGTGAGGATATGGAGAAATCGAAACCCTCATACATTGCTGGTGGGAATGTAAAATGGTGCAGTCTCTTTGGAAAAGTTTGGCAGTTCCTCAAAAAGTTAAAAATAGAGTTCCCATGTGACCCAGCAATTCCACACCTAGGTACATACCCAAGAGTACTGAAAACATACGTTCACAAAAATCTTGTACACAAATGTCATAGCATTATTCACAATAACCAAGAAGTGCAAACAACCCAAATATCCACTGCCTGGCAAATGGAGAAACAAATAGTGGCTTATCCATACAGTGGAATATTATTTGGCCATAAAAAGGTACAGATCCATGCTACAACATGAATGAACCTTGAAAAGATGAACTCAGTGAAAGAAGCCAAACACAAAAGACCACATACTGTATGATTCCACCTCTGTGAAATGTCCAGAAAAGGCAAATCCACATCAGAGAAATTAGATTAGTGGTTTCCTAGTGCTGGGGATATTGGGGAGACTGGGGAGGGACTGCTAATGTGTGCGGTTTTTGGAGGTGGCGATGAAAGTCTTCCAAAAGTAAACTGTGTTGCAGGTTGCTTAATCCCGTGAATATACTGAAAAACAATGAATTGGGTTTTAGTGACTTTTTAATACTTTAATGAGCTATATCTTTAAAAGAATGTCTCTTTGAATCTCCTGAGTGCCAGTCACAAAGGAGGTGCTCATTAAATAATGCAGTGCATGTGAAGCATGGAAGACAAACACAAAAAAGATTTCCTTCCTGCTGTGATTACTATTATTTTTAACATTTTATGGCCAGAGAGGAAGGGTAGTGATTCCCTTAAACAACCTCCAAGTTAACCAGCCTGCAGAATTAACCCAGGCTCTCCATTTTCCCTTCGGGTCCTAAGAGCACTCAGAACGCTTCTATCTGGTAGTAAGCTACTCTTGAGAATGCCTCGGTATATTAGCTCTGAAAAGTTGACTTTTACATTTTCCAAGGGTTAACTGAACTTTTCCCCAAAACTGCTTATGCCCAATTTAATTTAATGTTATGTAAACTGATAAAAATGATGCAAAAAGAGTTATTTTTAAGACTCAATGGTTTTTGAAAGACAAGAAGTATTCATGTGGCTTGTAAAAAATGCTATTGAATTAGGTGAGGGCAAGACAACTGTAAAGATAGGGAACAAAATCCCCCCAAATGTAACATTTCATACTCAGGTTTTTTTTTTAAGTGTCTTGGGTTTTCACTTCATTTAGAATAAACCCAAAATGGAAATCATAGATATTGCATATGTGATGTCTCTAATGAAGACAAGACAACACAGAGCTCTAATCAGTGGTCCAATTAAAGGATTGGCAAAGTAATAATATATTATTTTAAATTTAAAAATATTTAATGCACATATTTATCATTTTATAAAGCAAGTCTTTATCAGAAATGTTTTATTTTTCGATTAACTAACCTACTGGTCCTCACTGTATATGGTAAGAAGACTTCTGTGCTACCTGGTGTTTATAACTCTCCTACCTTGTATAATGGAGAAAACCCTACAAAGCTCTTTTATTAATTCTCCATTTGTGTACTGAATTCCTTGTGTGATATTTACAAACGTCCTTCAATTGCCCTCTTCAGGACAGATGTAGTAGCCGCATGGCAAGGAATTTATGGGACAGATTTGTGTACAAGTTTTACCCATCTCTCTTGGAGGCAGACTCAGCTCTGCACATGGTGGGGGGGGGGGGTTGTAGCCGAGGAAGAACTGGAGAGAGGGAGTCTGCCACCTCTGGTATCAGGGCACAGATCCCACCTAGCCTTGAGGTATCACAAACCTACAACAAACCTAAGAGTCTGGCAGGATTGGGGGTGGAAAGCCCTGTAAATAGTGATCTCTACATCTTTGTGGCTGGTGTTAATGATCAAGTCATTCCATTTAGAGGCTGGAGTCAAGGTGAAGTGGGTCCAGCCAACAATGATCCATGCCTTATAGGCTGGGTTGAAATTCATTCATTCTCCTGGACAACCTAGAGATGACCTTAGATGAACAAACTCAGGATTCTCCCTGGGCCAAGAGGATAGAGAATAAACAGAAATTTAAATTCCTTTCACTCATTCAACAAACATTTACTAAGCATCTACAATACATCAGAAGCCATGCATCCAAGATGAGATAGTCTACACTCTCAAAGAATATATAGAGCTGGAATATATAAGTAGGGCAAACTTTTTTAAATTTTTTTAGTGTTTATTTATTTTTGAGACAGAGAGAGACTGGGGGAGCGAGGGAGGGGCAGAGAGAGAGGGAGACACAGAATCAGAAGCAGGCTCCAGGCTCCAAGCCATCAGCACAGAGCCCAACGTGGGGCTCGAACTCACAAACCATGAGATCATGACCTGAGACAAAGTCGAACGTTAACCAACTGAGCCACCCAGGCACCCCTTGGAAGGGCAAACTCTTAAAGATTGTTGTCGTTGTTGTTTAGTAAATATGATGGTACTGTTAAAAATCTAATCTTATCATCTTCACTTTTAAAAGAATTATCATTTAAATTCTTCTTACTTTTTTTTAATGACTTAATGGAACTGAAGAAGACAGATTTGAAACATATTATCTTTCTTTTTGTCCTTGGCCATATTTTCCATGTTTTCCTTTCTTTTCTCTTTCCATGTATGTATCTGTGGGTGCATGTGTGCGTGCGTGTGTGCGTGTATGCGTGAGAGAGAGGGAGAGAAAAAGAAAAAATTTCTAGTTACAGTGCTTTAATAAGGGCACCTGGCTGGCTCAGTCGGAAGAGCATGTGACTTTTGATCTCAGGGTTATGAGTTCAAGCCCCATGTTGGGCACAGCAATTACTTTTAAAACATAAAAATACTAAACTAAAAATATAAAATGCTCTAATGCCTGGGGCCAGATTGAAATAAAGAGTCTGTTTTTCACATTATAAATCCTCATTGCAAGAATGGGGCAAGATTCATTTTAGGCCAGCTCTTGTATATCCTTTGCTTCCTGGTATTTGAGAGCTGGTTCCAACTCCCTGAGACTAAAGGACAAAAGTAAGAGAAACCAGGAAGATTCCTTTTCTTCCCATAGTTTCCAGTACTGGGAGGACCAGAAGAACCCCAGGTTTCAATAGACACAGGTTGCACCTCTGCCTCTACTTCTTTGTGCATGCTAACTGAGCCATCTTGGTGAGCTGGTAAGATTTCCAGGATGCATACCAGTCAAGGCTTGCTGTAGAGGACCACAGTGGGTGGGGATCCATAGTTGAGGGAGAGAGATTAGTGTCTTCTAGAAACCCAGAATCAATTGCAACAGACATAGAGCGTGTGCACTACCTGTCAATTTTCAGAGGGAGAACTCTTAGCAGAGCAGCTAATGGCAGTGATTATACATCTGTTAACTGGGTCAGCAGGGCATGTGACCCTTGGATCGGTCTACCAGATAGTCTCCAAAGGAGACAAAGACTGCAGTGAGTTAGCTGCAGGCTGTACAAATACATGCCGTTCCTGTAATATTAGGATTCAAGTGAAGGAGCTGCAGATGGATGAGAGGAAAGAAGCCCTAACTGTGTTACGGAACAGAAAGTAAGAATGTAATATCTACTTTCCTTAAGTGGCTTTAAAATATGCTCAAATACCTAAGCTTCATAAATTTAGACTGTTCCAAATTGTTTAATTCCCTGCAAATAAAGACTATTCCACATGCTTTTATATTGTTTCAATGATTTTTTTCTTTCTTTGCTTATGGCTTACACACCAGAAATTTTTCATATGGAAGACAAGGAAGTGACAAATCATCTTCTTTGAAGCTTACTGCTAAATTGAGGAATTGAGTTTTATTCATGTTTGGAGTGACCCCTTCAAATAAGCTTGCAAGAAACCACTAAAGATTTAGAAATTCAAGGGTTATTCTTCTCTAAATAATTCAAAATTCTCTTCTTCTATCCGATTACCTAGAACCAGTACAGTACCTGGCAAATGTGTTCAACATACTGGTTTTTTTTTTTTTTAAAATGTTTATTTATTTATTTTTGAGAGGGAGACAGCACATGCAGGGTAAGGACAGAGGGAGAGAGGGAGACACGGACTCTGAAGCAGGCTCACGCTGTCAGCTCACAGCCTGAAGCAAGGCTTGAATCCACGAACCATAAGATCATGACCTTAGACAAGGTTGAACCCTTAACCAACCGGGTCATCCAGGTGCTCCTCAACATACTGTTTAAGAACTAATGGGCCTGGGATGCCTGGGTGGATTAGTCAGTTGAATGTCTGACTCTTGGTTTTGGCTCAGGACATGATGTCATAGGTTTGGGAGTTCAAGCCCCGAGTCAGGGCTCTGCCTTATCAGCGTGGAGCCTGCTTGGGATTCTCTCTCTCCCTCTCTCTCTACCCTTCCCCCACTCATGGGCTCACTCGCATGCACATACTCTCTCTCTCTCACTCTCAAAAAATAAATAAACATTTTTAAAAAAGAACTGATGGGCCTAAATGATGGCTGGTGCCTTGGGAAGGCAGCTCTCATTTCTGAAGAAGCTGACAGATCTGGTTCCAAATTCTCAGGTAGGATCACACTGCTCACCCGCACCCCCTCCAACCTGAATGCTTGCACATCATCTTTTTCTCACAAATAGGAGGAACCCTTATCTCACAGTGAAGACTTTGCAGCAAAGATTGGTAAAGGGAAAAGAAGAAATGGAAGACCGTTTTCATTTTGATCCATGAGTTCTATGTAGAAAATTGGAGACCACTCCCACGAGTGGCATCTTGAAAGGGCTGTCTCTTTCAGTCAACAGATATTTATCAAACCCCTCCTACACTCCAGGCTCTATGAGGGGCCCACAGGGGCACTCCTTCCTGGGTATCCTGGGCTATAGAGGAAGAAATAAGGGTTTTAGAATTAGATCTTGAGCTAATAAAAATTTCATTGTGATAGTATTTTATGCTATCAATTTACTTAATGACCCAAAGGAAGAGAGGAAGGTAAATCAGTAGTATAAAATGATTTTCCATAGAATTTAGAAATAGCAGAAGGTTTGCTACAAAGAATGAGGCTAACCATATTATTTCCAACCAGGGCACCTTAGGGGATCCTTTCTTAATGAATAAATAAAAATGATGTGTAATTATCATATCATTGCTTGCATCTAAGTGAGTGCTTCTGGAGTTATTTGATGGTGCTTAAAAATCTTTGGTCTCTGAAGTGCGTTTAACGTCTCCTTGACTCTTTTCTATATTATTAATTTGCAGATCAAAGTTAACTTGGTGCTACGCAAATGAGGGACTTCCAATGAATGAAATTTTACTGTAAAATATTAAAGCAATATTACTTAAAACAGTACTGCAATATATTTTGAGGACATGTGTCAACAAATCGAAAAGAGATACTACGACTTAAAAGAGTATTATCCAATAGAATTTTCTGCAATGATGTAATATTCTGTATCTGTGCTGTCTAGCTGTCCACATGTGGCTACTTAGTGCTTGAAATGGGGTAGTGCCACTGAGGAACAAAATTTTAAATTTTATTTAATTTAAACTAAAATTTAAATTTTAAAAAAATTTAACATTTATTTATTTTTGAGAGGGAGAGAGAGAGCATGAGAGGGGAAGGGGCAGAGAAAGAGGGAGACACAGAATACGAAGCAGGATCCAGGCTCTGAGCTGTCAGCACAGAGCCCGATGGGGTGCTTGAATTCATGGACCACGAGATCATGACCTAAGCCGAAGTTGGACGTTTAACCGACTGAGCCACCCAGGTGCCCCTAAACTAAAATTTAAATTTCAACAGCCATCTGTGGATAGTGGCTATCTTAAATAACAGTGCAGACTTAAAGAAAAAGTGAAAATGGGGGGGTGCCTGAGTGACTCAGTGGTTAAATTTCTGACTCTTGGTTTCACTCTGGTCATGATCTCATGGTTCATGAGTTGGAGCCCAAAGTCGGGCTCTGTGCTGATAGCGTGAAGCCTGCTTGGGATTCTCCCTCCCTCTCTCTCTCTGTCTCTCTCTCTCTCTCTCTCTCTCTCTGTCCCTCCCCCAGCTCATGAGCTCTCTCTCTCTTTCAAAAATAAATAAACATTTAATATGACACCCAGTGCTCATCCCCACAAGTGCCCTCCTCCATGCCAACCTGACAATAAACTACTAATAAAACAAAATAAAGTAAAATAAAATAAAATAAAAATAAGGCAAACAAAAGACAAAAAACAAAAATAAACATTTAAAGAAGTGAAAATGTACTCCAAGATCCTGAATTCCAGCTGTACACTGACTACCTCGGTAATAAGCTTGATCTCACGACTGCAAGATCATGACCCAAGCCAGTATCAAGAGTAGGACCCTTAACGGACTGAGTTACCAAGGTGCCCCTGAAGATTTTCTTTTTTTTTCTTTTTTTTTAGTATTTTTATTTATTTCTAGGAGAGAGAGAGAGAGAGAGAGAGACAGCGTGAGCAGGGGAGGGTCAGAGAGAGAGGGAGTCACAGACTCTGAAATAGGCTCCAGGCTCTGAGCTTCCAGTCAGCACAGAGCCCGACGCGGGCTCGAACCCACGAACCGCGAGATCATGACCCAAGCGAAAGTCGGACGCTTAACCAACTAAGCCACCCAGGCGCCCCTGAAGATTTTATTTTTAAGTAATCTCTACACTCGATGTGGGGCTTGAACTCACAACCCTGAGACCAAGAGTTGCATGCTCCACTGACTGAGCCAGCCAGGTGCCTCAAAACTGCAGCCATTATTATATTAAGTGACACTATTGGGAGACCCATGAGATTAGAAGACTTTAGTTATTTTTCAATTCACAAAAGATATGGGAATACAGAGTGATTATTTGCACAGATTTAATTCTCCATGACTGGACAGAGAAAGCTCATCTCGACTTTCCATATCTGTGCCAGTCAAGAACTGGATCTAGTTGTTTTCATACCATTTCAAATCTATTTTTGGAATGAGGCATGGAAGAGTGAATAAATGAAAGACTGAAATGCATCCTTATCTCCCCATTTCCACAATAAAACGAGCTGATAAAACTCATGAGTGCCCAACATACACACTTTTTCCAAATCTGAGACAATGCTAGGGCGAATGGGGGAACTGCTCTCCCAGTCACATTGCCCAGGCACCCGGTGGCTGTGGGCCTAGACTACTTTCTGAGGCATGTGGTGCTTTAAGCAGCCATCCTGCTCACTCTGAGGGGGATGGGGAGGTTTCACAGGAGTGGCGATACCGGCAAGAGCAGAACTGGCGCCCTGAGACCCGAGACGCCACTGTGAGGGTGTGGTGTGAATCGAGATTTACGGTGAAGCAGGAATATTATGTCATTGCCAGGAAGCTTCCCCTGGTCCTAACCTCTTCTTCACATCACCTGAAAGCCTTCTTACTATTTCATCTGACCACCTAAGCTTTTTCCATCTAGAATTCATTTGATGTAATAAGATTCCACTAAAATGCACATTCCCTTGGGTACCCAATGCCCCCAAATGCAAGACCATACGAGGAAGTCTCACTTCTGTGATAATTGCACTATAAGAAATTCAGAAATGGGTGTCAGGATTTTGTAACTTTTCTAGTAGGGAAATTTCTCATTCTGTAGGATAATGAACACTTTGTTAACACAGTTCTCCAATGCCCTCGGGCTCACCCAGCACTACTGTTTGCCTTAAACCACCTACATTTCCTCATCCTGATTTGCCTGTTTTTCAGAAAGAGAAGCGAAGCTGTTCCTGCCATCTAACTCTATTCAGGGAGCCTGCATACTCAGTAAGGGGATAAAGAAATATGAGCCACAATTTTTCTTTTTTATCACCACAAGATGGATGGGGTAATATTTCCATTTTGAGCAGGACTATAATAATTAGCGCAGGTTCGTTACACTCACAGATACGTAGGGCTTTACTTTTTGGACCTACTTTGACATTCAATGAGGCAAAGATCGCTAAGGAAGCATGTACGTTACCTTGCGCCAGGACTCAGAAGTGCCGTTGTCCCTAGTGTCCTGTTCCATGGTGCGCTCCTGGTGGCCCACCATTTCTGCTCCTGGTCTGCTTTCCCCGTTTCCTAGAGTCCTCTCTTCCCTCTGGAGTGCTTTTGAGTCACAGGGTGAAATCTTTCTTCTCTGGATTTACCGGAGAACTTGACAGATGGTTAACCTTCCCGACAAGCTCGGAGGAGCTAGTCGTGTCCCATTGATCGAATGACCAGAGATGCAAGGTGCTGGGTGTTCTTGCTTTATTTGCCGCCAGGCTCCCCTTGTCCCCTCTGGGCTGCTGTTCGTTGACAAGTGCTGTGCTCTGGACTGGTGCTATCATGGCCTGTCGTGTGGGGACAGGCAGGTTGTGGTGAAAGCTGCACTAGTGAAAAAGGCCATTGTTTCATCTTCCCTGTCCCTCACTGGAGCTATGGCAACAAATTCCATTGGTGAATTAACTATGTCATTGTGTGCCGGCTCAACTGATTATGCTCCTGGAATGACAAACATTTTGTCTCTTTTTTTCAAGATAAAAAGTAGTCAGGACCTTGTGTTTTTAATATACAGTTCAATACTTTTAATAGGAGAATAAAGATAAAGAAAGGAAATCTCGCCTATGTACTTTGATTCTTTTTTTTAAAATATTTTTTAAATTTATTTCTAGGAGAGAGAGAGAGAGACAGCGTGAGTAAGGGAGGGTCAGAGAGAGAGGGAGACACAGACTCTGAAATTGGCTCCAGGCTCCGAGCTGGCAGTCAGCACAGAGCCCGATGCGGGGCTCGAACCCACGAACTGCGAGACCATGACCTAAGCGAAAGTCGGACGCTTAACCGACTAAGCCACCCAGGTGCCCCCTATGTACTTTGATTCTAATAAACATTTTTTCTGCCAAGGAGCCATTCTAAGCACCACTAATAAGTGAACATTTGCATTTTAATAATGTAGAATCTTCACAATTTGTGTTAAGGTAATATCCCCTCAAATAACATTGTGTGTTAAAAGAATTCTTTAAATATGCATGTGCTGGGGCCTTGCAGAGAAGATTCTTTTGAAATCTGGCTGCAGCAAAGTGCTGCTGTTCACATGAGTATCATACCTTGGTTCAGAATGAAGATGGCTGTCCATCTAAATTCAGCTTAGCCACGTGAAGATTTTCCAAGTTCCATGCTCGCGGGAAAACTTTCACTTGCTCACGCATTACACTCTCCAGGATGGGAAAACGTGCTCTGATTAGTCCAAGGAGACTCTCCACCTTTGCATCCATCTATCCATCCCATACTTGCGCTGTCCGGGTGCCGGGCTGGTTGCTGGAGAAGCTCTATTGGGGAATCGCTGCTACTTTGCCTGGCGTGGTGGTGCGTAGTGTGCTGACGTGGCCAGGTGGAATCACATTTCCGAGGATCCCCTTCCCTTATGGCGCTGGGTCAGAGTTGGCCAAAAATGGAATTGAGGCAAGATGTGCAAGGTGGGGGTAAAGTAGTCATTATTTCCAAAGGTTGTCATGGTTGGGAGCAATGACAGAAGGTCCCGGGTTATCCTCACTCCCCTTTGCTCTGTGTCCAGATCTACTTACTAACTGCTGACACAGTAAACCAACAGCAGCCCAGAATCTGCCACCAGACATTTCTCCAGCTCCTGGCCGGGGTCCTCCTGCACTTTGGCAGCGAGATATGCCTGGCTTCTAACTGCCAGATGGGTAACTTTTCTCATCATCCAACTCCCCCGCCAACCTCCATTCCCCCACCCCTCCCACAATGGGCCAGGTCTATTTCCTATGGTAAATCTCTTCCTCCACAGCTCACAGTGGCTGTGCTTCTCTGACTGAACTAGGGCTGATACACTTATTTTTGCAAGCAATGTGAGGACTGTAGGAGAGAATCTTCCGCATGAGGGGAGTTGAGAGGGCAACATGGAGAAATCCCCATGGAACTTGCATCTAGAAGCGACTGAGGAAGCCAAGGAAGAAATGTTATATTTGTGTCAGACCTCTCCACCAGGTCCCTAGAGCCCCCAACTTGCAATGATTCTATTCAGATCCAAGCATTTTTTTCAGATACCTTATTCTTTTTCATTTCGATGGTCTTCCCTCATCCTCGTTCTTATACCCACCGCTCCTCCTCCCAAAGGGGCTGAGATTGGCCATCAGAGGTAAGCCACGCTCCAGGGGTGGGTTCCAGGTAGTCATTTAAAAGAGAGAAAGAAAAGCCCAAGTCCTGGGTACATCATTTCTCCCAGAGTGGTTCAACTGGACCCACTGAATGATGGCTGAAGTGACACAGTATGTACAGATGGACTCTAACAGAAGCTTTCTCTGAAAGTAAAGGAAAACCTGGCTCAAGCTGTCAGAAAAAACATCATCTACCTCTATTTACACTGGTTTGCTCTTCTCAGTAATGGAAAAATCACTCTTGTATCATCAAGGCCCAATGGTTCACAAGAGAGGCTTGTTTTAAAATTGCCTCTTGTTGTCATCTCTTAGAATAACAGTGCATTTGATTATATTTCCCAGCTTCTTGTCACACATCCAAAAGAAGAATCGCTGCCAATCTATTTCCTCAGTTAATTCCTGCTTAGAGTAGGCGATTGTTGGCCCTGAGCATTATAAAGTTGAAAGGATAGGTTTTGATTAATTTTGATTCTAAAGCAAATGGAATGGAGACAGGGCCACCAATATAACGACATACCATATTATTAACACGGATCTAGCTCAGGTGAGTAAATTAAGACATTTACCCTTGGACTATGAAGATGTCTATTATTTGAACACTTATTGGTGACTCTCTGGGGTCTTCTCTGCTTTTGAGAGTCTCATGAACTAAAATGGTCTCAGAAGTTCCCTGTACACAATCCCCTGTGGTCTATGCAAGGGGTGCCCCGGAGCCTTGAGAGTTGCGTCAGTGGGTAGAACTTAGCTGCCCAGGCCCACAGAGGTAGAAATGGGTGAGCAGCAGATCTTAGGCCCTGTATAAGGTACCGTGTGTGAATTAACTTGGGGCGCCTGGGTGGCTCAGTCGGTTAAGCGTCCAACTCTTGATTTCGGCTCAGGTCATGATCTCGTGGTTCATGAGTTTGAGCCCTGCATCAGGCTCTGCACTGTCAGCCCAGAGCCTGCTTGGGATTTTCTCTCTCCCTCTATCTCTGCTCCTCCCCACCTTTCTCTCAAAATAAATAAATTAAAAAAAAAAAAAAAGATGCTCCTCTGGGCCAAGCAGCCCCACTTGGTGAACAGAATGAGGGCTGGATTTAGCCCCTAAGTCTCCCAGTCCCCAGGACTGATACTTTCTCTCTGCAGCCCCTGACCCTCAGAGAATTGGGCATTATGGGGGAAGCCAACTGTGTTAGTTCTATTATAAGAGATACACTCTTGAATTTGGGGAGCAAGTATCCTGGTGGTTCAGGAAGTGAGGTGTTCTATACCAGGTGGTATGGCTGGTCAACCAGGCCTCAGGTCCAAGGCTGGTGAAATAACACTTCTTTCACACGAATTCCCTAGCAGCATTCGCTTTGCCTTTCTGGTACCTCACTGGCAGGCAAGGTGCGCCCGGGATCACGGCTTTATGTGCCTCATTTGAGAGGGTCCTGTTTTAGCTGTCTTCTGAGGAGTCCATGTGGCCATGGGACAGGGTACACCCGCCTCTAGAATACTCTGGAGGTCTCTGCCCAAATGTCCCCACCCTGCTTCTAGGGCTTTCGTGACCTCTTCCTTGGGGCCATCTTCCTGGGGGTAACCTCCTCACAGAATTGCATGTCTTTGAGCATAACGGGGGGGGGGGTAGAGCTTTTGGCAGGAAAATGTGAACAGAATCTGGATATGGGGGCTGGCCCCACCCGTGGTGCAGCACAGAGGAGGGCCCTCGGCTCTGCCCGCCACCCCACCACACACACGTGTACACAGTCTGCTAGCATGATTTCAAACTTTTAAATATTTAGACATATGATACATGGGCCTCTATTTAGATTCCTGCCCTGACCCCACTAATGTTAGCAGCAGGCCCGGCTAGAGGTATTTTAAATCACTGTAGAAATTAATGGATTAATTAGCATTTTCTGGTTATTTTAATTACAGTTAATTACAGGTAGTTTGTCATCAAAAGTCTAATCATCTCTCAATGTATGAACAATATGATTTTCTGAATCTAAGTGGCTGAAGGCTAGATTCTGGACTGAGCTGAAATAACTTGCTCCAACTCTAGCCCAGTCTTTGGTATACAGTAGTTGCTTTGAAAATGACTTAATGACTTAATGAATCCCTAAAGTGGTTTATAACTGCCTCTTATCTTTTGCCCTGCGTACGCCTGATAACCGGCTTAGAAACTCTGTTGAGTTCACCCAAGGCTGTTTGGGGGATTTTAGTCAAGTGGGCTTGGAAAAAATCTTTGATGAATGCCCCCAAGGCTGTTTTGGGCGTCTGAGTTCTGAGATGAAGCCAGGGAACAGATGAGGGGATAGCGTCTTCAGTCCTGGAGAAGAGTGACTGACTGCCCATGACTCCCTGTCTTTTTGCTTTTCCTGATCCCTTGGAAGGAGCTGGCAACAGTTCTGAAGAAGGAATACAATGTAGAGACTGCATTTCCAAATGATGTACTAAAAACATACCCTACCCAGATGATGTCAAGATGTGTCCGAGTTCAAGGGTAGAATTTAAATTTTGCATATTACTGTCTCGATTGGATTTACTGAACATCTGCTTTGTGCCAAGCCCTCAACCAGGAGAAGAAATGGAAGGCAATTACAGCAGTACCAGCCCTCATGGAAATACAAATCAGTACGCAAGGTGCTGTTAAACTGAATATTTCCCTGACTTAAATAGTCTGTTTTAGGGGCGCCTGGGTGGCTCAGTCGGTTAAGCCTCTGACTTCGGCTCAGGTCATGATCTCACAGTTTGTGGGCTTGAGCCCCACATCGGGCTCTGTGCTGGCAGCTCAGAGCCTGGAGCCTGCTTCGGATTCTGTGTCTCCCCCTCTCTCTGCCCCTCCCCTGCTCACGCTCTGTCTCTCTCTGTCTCTCAAAAACAAATAAATGTTGAAAAAAATTTTTTTTTAACTATTCCTGACCGGACAATGCAATTGTATCAATTGGTGACCATAAGAGAATACACTTAGAGGTCCCTGGAAAATCTATTGAGAAAGAGAACAACATATCGCATTTCCAAACTTTTGTTTTAACATTTCCAGAAACGTTTGATTCAAGAAAATGAACTTGAATATCTTGAAATAAATCTATGTAGTTAAGGGGCGCCTGGGTGCCTCAGTTGGTTAAGTGTCCGACTTCGGCTCAGGTCATGATCTCACAGTTCGTGGGTTCGAGCCCCGTGTCAGGCTCTGTGCTGACAACTCAGAGCCTGGAGCCTGTTTCAGATTCCGTGTCTCCCTCTCTCTCTGATCCTCCCCTGCTCATGCTGTCTCTCTCTCTCTCAGAAATAAATAAGAAACATTAAAAATTTTTTTAAAAATCTGTGTAGTTAAGAAACTATGGATCTTGGAATCAAAATCAAGATGCCAATTTAGAGACGGCTTTGATTGTCTCCACACTAGCTCCAGAGGAAAATAAGGTGGCTGGGTGGCTCAGTAGCAGTGTGCCAAACTCCTCTCTGCATAAAAGACAATTCAGCAGAAATGCCAAAGTAGGAAAATTATATTTCCACTGTCATAACACCTACCCTAGGGAGGGTAGGGTGAGGGAAGGAAAAGACAGTCATCTGTTTGGGATTGGCATTACAATTTTATGTGACAACAAACAATTAAAAATTGAAGTTGACAAAACAATAGCAACTTAAAACAGCATCAAAAAAACATGAACTACTTCAAGAGAAATATAACAAAACGTGTGGAAGTTATGAGCACTAAAAACTATAAAAGGATGCTGAGAAAAATAAAGAAAACCTACAAACACGAAGAAATATGTCATGTTCATAGATTGGAAGACTCAAAGTTGTTAAAAATATCTGTTTTCTCCAAATTAATCTATATATTCAGCACAATTCCAGTCAAAATCCCAGCAAGTTTTTTGGTAGAAATTGACTCCCTGATTCTAAAAATTATATGGAAATTTAGGAAGACCTAAATTAGCCAAAATAATTTTGAAAAAGAAGAATAGTGTTGGAGAACTCAGACTCCTTGATTTTAAGACTGACTAATAAAGACTTGACAGTAGTCAAGACAGAGTAGTATTGCTGTTAGCAGAGACATACAGATGGAACAAAATAGAAAATGCAGAAATAGATCCACATTATGTGATAAACGGATTTCTGATTAAAGTGCCAAGATTACTCAATGGCAAAAAATCACTTTCAGGGCTTACTGGCTGCTGTGGTTAGTAGAGCATGTGGCTCTTGATATAGGGGTCATGAGTTCGAGCCCTGCTCACCTACGAGAGAAGCTGGGGGAGCCGTGGTCTGGGAGGAACACTTAAATGGTAATTTTAATACATTGCTGGATGCTGAATATGAACTAAGATGAAATTAAGAAATTCCTGGGGCTGTGATCACAGAGGGGACCCCGCACTTTTGGGGGCTTTTTCTCCAGGAACCCCACCAGATTCTCATCTTGAGGATCTGAGAAATAGCCTCTGGAGACCCAGGCAGAAGAAAAGGTAGAGTCACCATCAGGAGAGCCTCCCAGAGCCCTCTCTATCACAAAGGCCTATTCTCCAGGGGTCAAGACTTTGTCAGAGGGCAATACCGCAATATTATTCCAAGTTAGGGAAGGGAATTTCAGCCTTCTCCAGTGTTTCTGTCCCTCCTAAGGAGAAATGAAAACAATCATACTCAATATGGGACAAGACTTCAAGGAAATAGATTGGAACTGCTGTAGTGAGAAAAAGGAGCAAGGGAACAATATGAAAATACCACGAGGAGGAGAAAGAGAAAACTGAGCAGAAGAAATATTCGAATAATGGCCAAGAACATTCCAAAGAATTTGTCATTAATACGACAGGCACAAAACTACAGACCCAGTAAGCTCAGAAACACCAACCAAGATCAATACCCAAACAAACAAACAATGACAAAAAACCAAACCTAGGAATATCATGTTCAAACTGGGAGAAAAACAACAACAAAGGACAAGGTGAAAAACCTGAAGGAAGCCAGAGGTGAGGGGAAAGGCAGCAGTGGGAAACTTTACTTATTTAAGAATTACAGTGGGGCGCCTGGGTGGCTCAGTCAGTTGAGGGTCCATTTTCGGCTTGGGTCATGATCTCACGGTTCATGGGTTTGAGGCCCATATCAGGCTCACTGCTGTCAGTGCAGAGCCTGCTTCAGATCCTCTGTCCCTCTCTCTCTACCCCTCCCCTACCTGCACTCTCCCAAAAATAAATAAATATTTAAAAAAGAATTACAGTGGGCTTCTCATCAGAAACCATGTAATAAGTGTTCTGAGAATCAATTACCAATGTGTGGGTGGGGGCATTTCCCCACACCAAAAAGCAATTCTCAGACACCAACAAGGTGTCCAAGAATTCAACTCTGTTCTGATACTATCTACCCTGAATTAGCATCAGATTCCACAGGTTAGGGGCTCAGTCCTACAAGATTGTCATCCTCTCACACGCTCACTGTAAGATGCCAAATGCAGGTCCAGGTTATCACCTGGGATTCTACCTGACCTACTATACAAAAGCTACTCCTTAGTTTCTATTAATTTCCGAGAGTGGCTCATGGTACTCAAAGAAACTTCCCAGGTTGCTAGTTTATTATGAAAGGATATAACATAACTTGGGAATAGCCAGCTGAAAGAGATGTATATACAGGGCGAGGACGGTATGTGGGGCAGGGCATGGCCCTGCTTGGAGCCACACTCAATGCCCTCTCCGGCTGCGCCACTCTCCCCAAACCTCCATGAGTTCACCAGTAAACCCCATCCTTTTAGGGGTTTTATAGAGGCTTCATTACCTAAGCATGATTAATTAAGTCATTGGCCATTGGCAATTGGATTTAATCTCTTCCCTCCCCTGAGGTCGGGGTAGAACTGGAAGTTTCGACCGTCTGATCACATGGTTGGCTCCACTGGCAAGCAGCATCCATCCTTAGGTGCTGGTCCAAAAGTCATCTCACTAATGTAACAAAAGATACCTCTGCGGTTTTCACCACTTAGGACATTCCAAGGGCTTTAGGAGGTCTGTGCCAGAGACGATGAAGACCAAATGCATATTACTTATTAGGTAAGCAAGTCAAGAGTAGAGTGAAATCACTAAAGTGTTGATAAAAACAAAACAAAACAAAACAAAAAAAAACACCTGCCAACCTAGAATTCTCTACCCAGTGAAGTTACCCTTCAAAAGTGAAGAAGATGGGAGTGAGAATAACTTGCAGAATTCAAGAAATAGAACACATTCTTTGTACTTGCTTAACAAAATAGCAATAAGATATTTGGAAATCCTTAAATAATTTTTAGCAATGATCAGAAATGTTCCTGACTTCATTTATTCTTTAAAAAAATTTTTTTTAATGTTTTATTTATTTCTAGGAGAGAGAGAGAGAGACAGCGTGAGCAGGGGAGGGTCAGAGAGAGAGGGAGTCACAGACTGAAACAGGCTCCAGGCTCTGAGCTGGCAGTCAGCACAGAGCCCGACGCGGGGCTTGAACCCACGAACCGCGAGATCATGACCTAAGCGAAAGTCAGACGCTTAACCGACTAAGCCACCCAGGCGCCCCGCTGACTTCATTTATTCTGATTTTGATATGTATACAGCCCAGAGAACAAAGAATGTTGCATGAAAAATTTATAGACTGACCCTCACGTGAATTCCCATTATTGTGGATATGTAATAATTCTGTTTATGTTTTTTCAAGCTTAATTGTTCATATTTTTTATTCATTTATTTTTTTTTCGAGAGGGAGAGTACGAGTGAGTGGGGTGAGAGTGAGCAAGTGCGGATAGGGCAGAGGAGGGGCTTTGAAATAACTTCTCATTAATATGAATGGTCTTAAAAAAATAAAGCTGCTGAAACACACACACACAAAAGTGAAGAAGAAATAAAGACTTTTCTCAGACAAATGGACTGAGAGGATTCATTGCCAGCAGACCTGCCTTGGAAGAAATGTTGAAAGCAGTTCTTCAGGCAGTAGGAAAATCATACTGATGAGACACTGGGATCTACATAAAGCAACAAGAACATCAGACAAAGAATAAATGAAGGTAAAATAAATTGTTTAATTTGTCTTTTCCTTAATTAATTTAAAAGATAACTAAAGCAAAGCAGTGGCAAGGTTTGGGGTGATTAAAGTGTATGGAGAAGTGAAATGAATGACAGAAATGTCACAAGGGACAGGAGGGAGGAATTGAGCATGCTCAGTTCCAAGGTTTGTGCACTACATCTGAAGCAGTACAATGTTACTTGGAGGTGGACCTAGAGTATTTTTAAATGTATACTGTAAACCCTAGGGCAGCCACTAAAAACACTTCAAGGAAAAAAGAGGTACAGGGCACCTGGGTGGCTCAGTCGGTTAAGCATCCGACTTTGGCTCAGGTCATGATCTCACTGTTTGTGGGTTCAAGCCCCGCATAGGGCTCTGTGCTGACAGCTCAGAGCCTGGAGCCTGCTTCACGTTCCGTGTCTCCCTCTCTCTCTGACCCTCCCCTGCTCACGCTGTCTCTCTCTCCCTCAGAAATAAATAAAACGTTAAAAAAATTTTATTTTATTATTTTTAAAAAATTTTAAAAAAGAGGTATCAGTATTATGCAAAGGAGGAGATAAAATGAAAACATAAAAAGTGCCATTAAAACCACACAAATGGAAGCAGCGATTATTTAAAAATAATAAAATAAAATTTTTTTAACGTTTTATGCTGAGCGAAATAAGTCAGGCAGAGAAGGACAAATACCATATGTTTGCACGTATAGGAGGATTAGGAGGAACTTGACGGAGGACCAAGGGGGAGAAGAAGGGCGGAAATGGTGGGGGAAAGGGAGAGAGGCAAACCATGAGAGACTCTTGAATGCTGACAAAAACTGAGGACTGATGGATGTGGG
>NW_024081242.1:688980-905816 GCF_003009895.1 Hyaena hyaena | reverse complement strand
ATAAGTCAGGCAGAGAAGGACAAATACCATATGTTTGCACGTATAGGAGGATTAGGAGGAACTTGACGGAGGAACAAGGGGGAGAAGAAGGGCGGAAATGGTGGGGGAAAGGGAGAGAGGCAAACCATGAGAGACTCTTGAATGCTGACAAAAACTGAGGACTGATGGATGTGGGGGGGAGGGGGGGATGGGCATGGAGGAGGGCACTTTGGGGATGAGCACTGAGTGTTATGTAGAAACTAATTTGACAATAAACTATTTGTAAAAAAAAAAAAAAAAAACAAACATAAACATTAAAAAACTTAAAAAAAAACATAGAAGGCAGGGATTTTTAGAAACATACCCATTGTATTAAAGAGATGTAGATATAATGTAGTAAGTCATCCAGTGTAGCTAGCCATCAAGTATCTATGCCACTGGAGGCAAATGAAAGATCAATCTAGACATAATCTTTGTTTTTCATCTAAGGATAGCATATGCAGCTCTAGAAAGCATCAGACTTATACACACATACATAACTTGCTAACAACGTCTGATCTAGGGGACATGCCCCTCCTCCACTTTTTAGAAGTGTTTATTTATTTTGAGAGAGAGAACACACGCATGCTTGTATGTGAACAGGGGAGGGGGGCAGAGAGGGAGAGGAAAGGAGGGAATCCCAAGTATGCTCTGCACTATCAGCCCAGACCCCAACACGGGGCTCAATCCCACAAACCATGAAACCATGGCCTGAGCTGAAATCAAGAGTCAGATGCTTAAGTGAGTGAGCCACCCAGGTGCCCTCCTCCCCCACTTTTGAGCACCTTGCATTTCCAGGATGATATATATATATATATTTATTTTTTAAACATTTTTTCTTTTTTTTATTTTTTAGAAAGAGAGACAGAATGCGAGTGGGAGAGAAAGGCAGAGAGAGAGGGAGACACAGAATCCAAAGCAGGCTCCAGGTTCTGAGCTGTCAGCACAGAGCCCGATGCAGGGCTGGACCTCCCAAACCACGAGATCATGACTAGAGCTGAAGTCGGACACTTAACCGACTGAACCACCCAAGCACCTGTCCAGGATGATCTTTTAAAGCAGATGATTGTAAAGCAAACTCTTGACTGTGCCTGAACTGTCAATGACCATTTGGGCAAGTCTGTGTCACTGGAAAAATTATTAGGTACTTAAGGACAAAGGGAAATGAAATAGAAGTTGCCATTACTGTGGAAGTAACACAGAGGGTAATATGATGAAGCAACAAGTGATGACTACTAGAACTAAAATGGTTCCCCATCAGGGTACTTGGATGGCTCAGGTGGTTAAGCATGGGGCTCTTGATTTCAGCCTATGTCATGATCCCAGGGTTGTGGGATTGAGTCCTGTGTTGAGTTCTGCACTGAGCGTAGAGCCTGCCTGAGATACTCTCCGTATCTCTCTCTGCCCCTCTCCTCCGCTTGTGTGCACATGCTCTCTCTCTCTAAAATAAAAATAAAATAGGGGTGCCTGGGTGGCTCAGTTGGTTGGGCATCCGACTTTGGCTTAGGTCAAGATCTCACAGTCAGTGAGTTCGAGCCCCACATGGGGTTCTGTGCTGACAGCTCAGAGCCTGGAGCCTGCTTTGGATTCTGTGTCTCCCTCTCTCTCTGCTCCTCCCCTGCTTGCGCTCTGTCTCTCAAAAATTAATAAATGTTAATAAAACAAAATAAAATAGTTCTCCATCCCCTAGGCCCATACCATGGAGATGTAGTCAGACTACAGTTTCTATCCATACATAAGCTTAACAAGAGGGGTGATTTCACATTATTTCTAATAAAGCTGGTGCTGGGCTTGCATGAGTCTTTTAGGTAACCCAGACATCATTCCATTCAAAGGAAGCCACCATACTAAATGCCATAAAATACTGAAAAGTCTTCAGAATAGGTGGGAAATGAGCTCTGCTTCCTCATGGCAAGAGGTGTGCCCAACTGAATATTTATATCAACATTAACCATTTTTCTGAGGATTAAAAGGTTTATCAATGCTTTCTTAGACAAGTTGTTCTCAACTTTGACTGGACATTGGAATCCCATTTTAGAATTCTTATTTAATAGGCCTGAGATGCTACTGGGCAGCGAAGGTTTGAAAAACTGCTCAGATGATTCTAAGTTGAGACCCAGGCTCTAAACATTAAAGAACATTGGCCATATGTAAATTAAGAACCCTCAGGCTGCCATCCTTTCCTAAAATTCACTATTGACTGATTATATGATCAGTGTCCTAACCCTCAATTCTTTCTTAACTTTGCCCCAAGACCTTTAATAATTCCCAGATGAATTCTGGTTCTCTGTTGCCAAGTGTCAGTTCGTGCTGGTGGTTTAGAAGGTTCTGAAGCATTAGTGCAGTTATTCATCTTTGGGGGCAGGTTTTACTCACAATGACACTGTATATTTATGCTGTGAGCCAAGGCTCAATTATCACAAAAGATTGGCCCGTTGGTCA
The DNA here is from genome assembly GCF_003009895.1 of Hyaena hyaena. Lineage (NCBI taxonomy): Eukaryota > Metazoa > Chordata > Mammalia > Carnivora > Hyaenidae > Hyaena > Hyaena hyaena. The sequence goes on along the minus strand of NW_024081242.1, from coordinate 903,356 downwards.
ACAGTTCATGGGGACTCACTTGAGGATGCTGCTCTCTAGGGAGGCGGGAAGACGAGGATTGTGCAGTAGTGGGTTTGAGGGAAGGGTTCAGATGCAGTGACGTTGACGGCTAAAATTAATTCTACACAAAACGTTATTTGAACGTGGTTCATTCTCATTCCAACTTTTCAGTTTAATTAGTTCTGTCTAGCTAATGTATTCATGCAGATGTCTCTGTTTTTATTGTTTGCTAATTAATTATTTTTCATGGCAGTCTTAAGAAAATAGATTTTTCTGTCTGGAAGTCACCAGAGTGGAAGGGATTAGAAATTAAGTCATTCAAGGACAAAGCCTCCAGACTCAGCGTTTCACATGCTATTCCCCAGGATTACATCTCACGAGGTCTACTGGGGGGCACATATCTACATGGTGCACATTTAAATTGTTGTTGGTTTTTCTGGAATGTCACAGTATTTATTCATTAAAAAGCAATGGAGGAGAGAAAAGAATTGAAGATTTTTGTTAATTAATTCCTCTCAGGATTATGTCCCTCCCCAATTTAACTGATCTAGAAAACCACCTTACATTATAATTGTTTTGCCCGAAAGGATTTTTTTCTGCATGTTGTGAGTACTGACTCGATTTCCTTAGAACACTCAGAGACAGTTTTCTTAGGAACAGACCTTTTACTTAAACTCGGAGACACATTCTAACTAAAATAAATACCTGTTAACTGATAGGGGGATCATCATTTTCCAAATTCTGGAATGCTGTCATCTTCTGTTTAGCATTCTTTTGTCCCAGTCCTTAAGTTTGTGAAATACTAGGTAGGATATTGCTAGTTTGGAATGAGAATAAAGCAAAGAAACAGAATGCTGTGTCAGCCAGGGATATTAGTTACAAGCAACAGAAAGAGACTTTGGCTGATTTGAGAAAAAAAGGAGGTGGAGAAGAAAGAGGAGGGGAGATGGATGAGAAGGGGGTTGTAAGAGAGTATTAGAGATTCACAGAATCACTATGAAGCCAGGGGAAGCCAGCCGAAGGGGGTAGGCACAAAGGGACGCTCTGAAGCTGAAGTCACTGGTAAAAATCACACCTCTGAGCAATTTGGCAGAAGGCATCCAGGCCATTTCTGCCATTGCAGGTGGCCTGGATGCTGGCCTTCGCAGTGGTTTTGAAGCCACTGCTGCCCAGCAGGAAGTGGGAGGCTGCTACCAGTGACATGAAGAATGTTCCTGTTTTTTTTGACTAGTTCCAAACTCAAAGTCTTTTGTGGAAGTGGCCAAGCGTAAGACTGTTCATGTGGTACCTGGCAGAGTTGCTGGGAGCCAAGTATTTTCAGCTTCTAAAGTGGTAGGTGGGGGTCGCATGGGTGGCTTGGTCGGTTAGGCGTCTGACTTGGGCTCAAGTCATGATCTCGTGGCTCCTGAGTTCGAGCCCTGCATTGGGCTCTCTGCTATCAGCATGGAGCCTGCTTCGGATCTCCTGTCCCCCTCTGTCGCTGGCCCTCCTCTCCTCTCTCAGAAATAAATAAAACATTAAAATTATTTTTTTAAAAATTTTTAATGTTTTATTTATTTCTGAGAGAGAGAGAGACAGTGTGAGCAGGGGAGGGTCAGAGAGAGAGGGAGACACAGAATCCGAAACAGGCTCCAGGCTCTGAGCTGTCAGCACAGAGCCCGATGTGGGGCTTGAACCCACAAACCGTGAGATCATGACCTGAGCCGAAGTCAGACACTTAACCAACTGAGCCACCCAGGTGCCCCACATTAAAATTATTTTTAAACATAAAGTAGTAGTTGTCTTGCCTCCCCACAAACTCAGAATGTGAGAAATTCCAGGGGCGCTTGGGTAGCTCCGTCAGTTAAGCATCTGACTCTTGGTTTCAGCTCAGGTCATGATCTCATGTTCGTGGGTTTGAGCCCCGTGTCAGCACAGAGCCTGCTTGGGATTCTGTCTCCTTCTCTCTCTGCCCCTCCCCTTTTCACACACTCTATCTCAAAATAAATAAATACACATTTAAAAAAAAAGAATGTGAGAAATTCCCCAACATGTCAGATAGCAGGCAGCCGAAATAATGTCAAGTGTCGTCACGAATTATTTAAGTAGTTATTTCTCCCCAACAAAGAGGAAAACCTCATGCCTGTATGTGTTTGTCTCTATTTAGGGACTGTGTCTCAGTAGTGAGTAGCTTGCTTTTCTCCCCTGTGTGCCTCTCCCTTGGGCAATGTTAGATCCATTTGGTTTTCTCTCTCTGACCGCTGATTTCCCGGGTGTCATTCATTCTTGCTTTAGAAGCGATTGAGTTTATAATTAAGTCAAAATATTTCTCCCACTGTGTGCTGATTCAATTAGTCCTGGCCCCAGAATCATTGCTTTTAAGCAAAGGACTTAAACACCATGTGGTTCCCCAGCACAGGGACACCTCACGGGCGCAGGGTCCACAGATGGCATCCCAGAGAGGTGTTCTTTGCCCAGAAGCAGCAGTACAGATAACGGGCTGTGCCCCAGGACGGGGGCCTGCCCCGCTGCCCCTATACCTTTTAATTAACAAGTAAGTCACGAGAGGGGCTTTGCAACTTACCTGCCTGGGAAAATGATTTGAGCTTGGGCACCACTATCTGCCTGACCAGAGGTGTTGCATATCTACTCACATCACCTGGAATCCCTGTGGGACGTCAAGTGCCCATGCAGCACCTTGCCTATTTTCCTTGCCTATTTTCAGCTGGCAGACAATCTTCTCTCCTCAGCTGCAGATAAACATTACCTAGTTGGGCTCAGAAACTCCGCATGGCCATAACGCTGATTTTGTTAATCAGCCCAAAGATAACCAGGTTCATGCCAGCAAATTCACACCACTATTGGAACCAGAGTCCTAATTTACTGACTGCAATGAGAAATATATCTGGCAGGCATGCCAGAATAGAATCGGTTTGGCTGGTCATCTTCCTGTCTAGAAAACAAAAAGTCTAGTTTATAACAGAAAGGTTTCTTGGAGAGTAGACAAATAGCTTGGGCTGGTGTGGTGGCTTCATAGATGTTAAGGACCAAGGCTCTTACCATTCTGTTCCACCATCCCCTTGCTTGGTTTTCTTCTTCACAATTATCTCATAATCCAAGATGGCTGTTGGAGCTTTGGCCACCATATCTGTGTTGCAGGAAGAAAGAGAGAAAAGGCAAAAGAGAGAGAGAGGAAAAAAAAGAGTCCCCTTATATATGTACCCAATTTCATTAAGCAGCTTTCCTGTAAGTCTCCTCCAAATACTACTGCTTACATTTTTTGTGCCAGAAATGAGTCGTTTGGCTAATTTATGCAAAGGAGGCTGGGAAATATAGCCTTTCCCTCTGTCTGTCAGTGTGGCCAGCTAAAAATCCACATTCCATTACAGGAAGAAGGAGTAGAATTAATGTAGCAGTAGGCAAATAGCAATTTCCTGACATACCTACCTTGTATAGTTATTAGGAAGATCAGTGTAATGGTAAAGACTATTGTAAAAATACATCTTAATGGCACTGTACATGTATTATTTCAATTAAATTGCACAATTATTCTTTAGGTAAGTATAAGCATTTTTATTTTAGAGAGGAAGAAATGAAGGTTTCAGTAACCAGCTGATGGTCATGTCAAAGTAGTAGTGTAAAAATCAAATCCTAAATATGACTCTACCTGATGTTGTAATGCTATCATCTGGAGAAAATATACTCCATTTTACATAGCATTGCTATTTAATATACAGTTGCAATTAAGTGTGCCTCTCACTTTTCGTTCTGTGGTTTTCACTTTATAAAATATCACACACGAGTTCCATGTCCTGAGTTTTCCCAATTAATTTATCTTTTCTTAAAAGCGTTTATTTATTTATTCTTGAGAGAGAGAGCATGGGCAGGTACAAGTGGGGGAGGGGCAAAGAGGGAGGGAGATAGAGAATCCCAAGCAGGCTCCGTGCTGTCAGCATAGAGCCCCACGTGGGGCTCAAACTCACAAACTGTGAGATCATGACCTGAGCAGAAATCAGGAGTCAGATGGCTAACCAATTGAGCCACCCAGGCACCCCTATTTTATTTTTTTGATATCACATCATTAAACCTCTTCTCTGATGTGGACATTCAGGTACCAACTTTTTGCTCATGGAAAATGGCAGCCATGAAGATTTTTGCATTTATTCTGTTTCTTTTGAGTTATTCCCTGTTAACTTTCACCTGTGGAAATCATGGTTTGAAAGACAAAAGCATGCTTATGGTACCTGCCACATATTGCAATATCATTTTCCAAAAGGTTGTACTTATTTACACCGCCGCTGGCAAAAAACAAGTCGTTTGTCAACAGCAGTTTACCAAGCAATGGATAGAGCTTCTGTATATATCGAGATAAAAAGAGAAATGCTGGAAAACAGTTTCTCAAGTTAGTTTCAATTTGTTTTTCTTTGCTTATTGTAATAGTGATAAATTAAAAAAAAACTTTTCAATTTGCAAAACCAGTGCAAACCTGGGTCTGTGTTGGACAGGAGAGAGCAAGTCTAAGACGAATTGTGATTTTTTTGCATGTTTAGAGCCAGAGGTACATTTACAATGAAGTGGATGAAACAAGTTTCAAGACGTCTTGTTAACTTATGCACCACTTCTAATGAAGCTCTGAAGCTCTGAAGCATCTTAAGATGCTCTAACAATAGTCTCGTGTTCTTGTGAAAAGTTGCAGAAGATATTTTAACTACAATCTGTTAAGGCTACTTGGTGATTTGCTAGTAACCTCTCTCTCTCTCTCTCAAAAAAAAAAGGGGTGGTGGTGCCTGATTTCTGATTTGTAGCATTTGTCCATTTAGCATGGCTGTTTTCAAGTTACTAATAGTTTAACAAGCAGATTATAAAATTCCTGAATATGCAACAACCAGTTCTTGAGGATCACCACATGTCCCTTTGATAGCCATCCCTTCCTGCCTAGTGGTGGTGGTAGAGTGGGCACAGTCATCATGGGATTTTACTATGGGAAAGTTGATTTGGTGTTCCACTGCACTTAGAGTTAGTGGCATCTATTTATTTTATTTATCTTTTATATATTTTTATTTATTTCTAGGAGAGAGAGAGAGGGAGAGAGAGACAGCGTGAGCAGGGGAGGGTCAGAGAGAGAGGGAGTCACAGACTGAAACAGGCTCCAGGCTCCGAGCCGGCAGTCAGCACAGAGCCCAACGCAGGGCTCGAACCCGCGAACCGCGAGATCATGACCTAAGCGAAAGTCAGACGCTTAACCGACTAAGCCACCCAGGCGCCCCTAGTGGCATCTATTTATGTTGGTTGAAAGCACTCTAATTATACTTAAGTTATTGATAGACGTCTGGGTGTAGGAATAGCTTCTAGGAATATTCCTACCCTGCTCTGCTGACTTGGAATTTTGAGCTCATTGTGCAGGGCCACAAGTGATATAATAATATAAACGTGTCCTACGTGTCCTGGCTCCTGGAAATTTGTACATCATGAAAGAGAAACAAGATTTGAAATGCTTAGAGTTCTAACATGGCATGTGGAAAATGATCAGACATGTGAAACAGTAAAGGAAAGATTTGGTTCTTATTGATGCCTAGGCAAAATAGTTCCCTTCTGTTAGGAATGAACTTGATAATCTCAAAGGTTCAACAATTTCTTGAAAGGGAAAGTGCAGGCATTCATGTACTAGTGCTTTAAACCGTGAGTGGATCTAAGTGTGAATTACTATGTGTTATGTATCACAACATATAGATCATATCTTAATAAGATAGTAAATGATGTTATAAACCTGAGAGATAAATTTCTAAGCAATCAGAAATTAAGAAGCAAACATTGATCAACGATGCTGGAGGACACACTGAATGGTCTTTATATCCTTTTCAGAAAAAAATGATATTATAAAATTGTCACATGAGGAAGAGATCAACAAGTATGTGGGCAAAAATGCAGGAAAAAAACATAACAAATGTGTGGCAAGCATTCCGTAATAAAAATGTTATATCTATTTGGAAAAAGATCCAATGAGATACATGCGTTACATACATTGTACCAGACACAAGGATCTTTTGTCTTTCATAACACTGATATTTTGTAAGAGTCTAGGCCAGATGTCCTATGCTTTGAATACATCTGATTGTTTCTTCATGATTAGATTCAGGTTAAACATCTTTTGCAAGAAGATTATATAGGTGTTGTTCCCTTTTCCAAGTGCATCGCATCAAGAGGCATAGGATTGCCCCTTATTGGAGATGCTTCTTTTGGTCATTTGGGTAAGATAGTGCTTTATACATATACATATATATGTACATATATATAAACGTATCTGTAAATCACACAGCGACTTGTTCTCAGGCTAAGAAGGCAAGTTACCAACCAAGACTCATCGTGTGCAGCAGGAGGCAGTCGCTTTCTCAAGGCTCTGGGGAACCGGTCCAACCAGTCCAACCACGCCCATCCCACTGCCCGCCCGCTTCTTTTTTCCTGGAAAATCACCTCTGAGAACCAGAAAGCTCCTATTCCATCGAGCCCAAATCTTTTCCCATCGGCATGGGTGCGCCTGCGCAGCGAATCTCCAGGAGGCTCCTTTCCAGCGCCCGACCGCCTCTTTTCCCTGTTCTTCTCGGCCTCCCCTTCACTCGTGCTTTTCCCGGAGGGGTCATAACAGGGCGCCAAATTCGCGTCCGCGGGAAGGCCGGGGGCGGGGCGCGGCGCGGCGCGGCACGTCAGTGGCCTTCCGGGCGGAAGTCCGCAGCCTCCGGAGCCTCTGATTGGCTTTCAGCCTGGCGCCTGTCTCGGCCCCCGCGCCAGTTTCGGCTGGTTGGCGCGGAATCGGGAGACTCCGGTACCATGGCGCTCGTGCACCGTGAAGACTGCGAGCTGGGGTCGAGCGGTGAGAGATGACTCTGCGCGCGGGGTTCTGAGTTGGGAGTGTAGGGACCGTGACATGACTGCAGGTGGTGGGGGCTCTGGAGTGGCCTCTTATTTTGTCTTAGGGAGGCCCGCATCTGGGTCGCCGTACTGGTCTCTTTAGGCGCGGACCTCGGTCGTCCCCGGCTAGGACCCATTTGGTATCGGGTGGTGCTTCCTTTTAGGGTCGTTTGCGCCTGGCAAACCAGAGCACACCCCCTGCAGAGCCTGTGTCGCTCCTGGTGTCCACAATAGTCTGCATTTTCTTTTTCTTTTGGTGAGTGCGTTCCACGTGCCGGGCACACCTTCATCGAGACTGGCCCCTGTGGGCCACGGGCTTACCTCAGAATCTCAGGACCCTGGCCCCAAGTATCTGCTTGAGAGCTAGGGCAGAACGAATGTGCGCCCTTTCTATAGCAGCTCCCAGGAAAATTGCTTATACGTTGTAACTCAGCAGGAGAGAAAGGTCTAAGGGCTGTCAAGATACAAATGGGTTTTGTCTTTTTAGGTAATGGATTTCGACTTTGTGCGTTAACATTTTTTGTCTTTAAATTTTGTGGAAAGTTCTTCACGGCCTGCATGGAAACAATATTCACAATCTAGATGTCTCTGGTGAATCCCCTCCCCCCCGCCCCCCAAAGCATCAGCTCAGCAGCATTTGGGATGCCATATATATGGCACTCCGTTTTCAGTGGTAATCTTTTATTTCCAAAAATAGGATACAAAAATGTAAATGGCTTTGTCTGGTTTCTGATTTTTGAACTGTGTTCAACTAAAGTGTGACTTAACTTCAGTGAACTTCTAACTTAAAATCAGATACTTTACTTTCTTAGCTCAAGCTCCATCTCCTGTCACTCAGATACATCACCATTAATGAGAATTTGCTTTCTAATCAGCTTCCTTTGCATTCACCTAGTTGCAAATCACAGATTTCAATGTGTTATAGCCTTTCATTTTTAAAACAATTTATTTTGGAGATTCTGGCCTGGATTACAAATGGGATGTGGGATGTGAGTATGTGAACAGTCTTTGCAGCCCTCCATCAGTGGTTTGCCACTAGGGTGTCTTTCTTCACTCTAAAAACTACGTCATCTACGAATATCAAGAAATCACTCTTTGGAAGGTACTGTGTAATCCCAAGGGCTTCTTAAGTCATGGTGTTGATTAAGTAGTTGCTGGAGACTTGTGACTAGAATTTTTTCCTCAGAGCAGAAAGATTATTACCTGAAAGACTGTTGCCGGCTAGTGTCTGCCTGCTTTGGAGGAGAATGGGGGTACTTCAGATGGTAATCTTGAACCAAATATTTAAACTTTTGTAATGGATTTTTTTTCATGCTTTTTTTTTTTTTTTTGGTTAACTTACCTACATGAAGCATTGGACACATTCCAAGAAGAAAATTCTAGGCCTTTTTTCTCTTAGGTATTAGAAGGTGGGGCACCTTGACAATGGCAGTGAAAAGTTGAAAGGTCTATAACTAAGGTGTTGTTATATATGAAAAGGGATCAGGGAGAGTTTAATGATTTAAAAAAGCAGGTATGTTGGTTTATTCATTTGTTCATTCACCAAATATTTATAATGTACCTACTAGGTACAGGCGGTCTGCCAGGCTCTAGTGCAACAGTGTTAGAGTGGTAGGTAAGCTGGACATGGTTTTTGTTTTTCTGGAGTTGAGATAGTAAAGATCTAATTATGCGCGGTGCTCTATTGAGGTTTCTCTGAGAAAACTGCTTTGCTTTATTTTTACTTTCTTTTTTTTTTTTAATGTTTTATTTATATCTAGGAGAGAGAGAGAGAGAGACAGCGTGAGCAGGGGAGGGTCAGAGAGAGAGGGAGTCACAGACTCTGAAACAGGCTCCAGGCTCTGAGCTGGCAGTCAGCACAGAGCCCGACGCGGGGCTCGAACCCACGAACCGCGAGATCATGACCTAAGCAAAAGTCGGACGCTTAACCGACTAAGCCACCCAGGCGCCCCTATTTTTACTTTCTAGAAGCTAGAACATAGTACTTCTGGGTGTGGTGTGTGTGGGCTGTGTGTGTTGCTGTGTGTGTGTGTGTCTGTCCTGTATCTGTACACACATAACAAACATTAAATGAGATTCTGTATTGCTGAGTACCGAGTAAGCCACAGATTTTCATTTAATGCTTAACAACTTTATGGAGCAGAGATGATTATTCCCATTTCACAGATGAGGACCCTGAGGTTCTGCATTAGTCAGAGTCCTCAGGTGTAAGCTACAGGAGCCAACTCTAGCTGATGTAAATAGGAAGAAGGAATTTATTAGAAGGATTTTAGGGATTAGAAGGATATGTTGTTCACAGAAACTCCAGGAGGATGGGAGAGTCAGTCAAGGGGCTGCTCAGCCAGGAATGTGATTAAAGTTGTGTCACAAAACTGGTCTACGGAGGAGGTCATTGCCAGCCGTGGCCAAGTACTTGATATTATAGTTTGTACCTTGGGACATTGCTGGCTCTGTGACCCCAGGTAATCCTCTTGCAGCTGATGTTCCTTCTACACTCTTCCTTTAGCCCACCCTCTTTCCTTCTGACTTAAAGTCTGAGCAAGTGTTCCTAATTGATAGAGCCTATTTTATATATTGATGTTATAGTTGCGAGGGTGTCTGGGAAAGAGCATCTGTTTTTTCAACTTCTGTAGCGGCATTTGGGCTCTTTGAGCGAGATTTATAAGGGTGGGAGTTTCACAGATAGGTTCAGGTGGAGGGCAGCTTAAAAAACAAGTCATCTGGTCACTGCAGCTCTGAGACATTAACTGGTGGTCTCCTGTCACCCAGTAAGTGGTGGAGTCGGGTTGTGCTGCTTTTCCCTAACCTGTTCTCCCACTCTACATTTTGATGTCAGATTGATCTTCCATACTGACTTTCTCACGGTTTCTGCATGCACCTTGCAGTTTCATCCCTTTGTAATTTGGCTCATGCTTTTTTGTGTGCTGCTGCCCCTTTCCCCTCTATTACAGTGATGGTGAAATTCTAATCCTCTTTCTGGGTCAGTGTTGGAAACCTCCCCTGTGAAGCCTTCCTTGATTTCTCAAGCAAAATTAACGGCGCTCAATTCGATGTTTCCTCAGTACCTTGTTCTTAATTCTTATTGGGCACTGTGTCTGTATGATGGTGGGAGCCTCAGGTCCTTTTGCTTTATTGACTGTGAGCCCCCTTGAGGACAGGCAGCTCTGTCTTGCTTGTAGTTGTACCCCACATCCTGTAGAGTGGCACAGTATTGCCTGTGAAGTCAGTACATTTGAAGAACTATAGATTTTGTCAGAATAGTCTACTAAAGGGGTCCATGGAGTCTTTAAAAATATACTGAGGCCCTCTTTTCACACTCATTGTTTATGCCCAGTAATCTCTGAAACCTTTTCACGTAGTCCTGCTCATGATTTTTTAAAATAATTTGAGTGACACCCAAGATTTTGTGGCTGTCATCATTAAGTACCCGCTTCCCTTAATTTTTACTTAATGCTTTTCTGAAAATGGATTTAAAAGTCAAATGCAAAAGTGAAACAATAGACTGAGATGGGAGATAGAGATTCCGTTTCCAGAAAGCTAGAAAAAATAAGATCTCTAATTATGCTTCACCTTTAAGATCTAGTTTTCAACAGTTTATTGTCAGCATTTAAATTTAACTTTAAATTGCATCTTCTATTTCAGTCAAACACTTCGTCAGTTTAATGTTGTTATGAATGTTCCAGAGGGATTGGAGCTTTTAGGATTCATCTCATCAGTACTTCTTTTCTGTGCCTACTCCTTTTTATAAAATAATTAGCACCAAATACAATAAAATACTCAGTTTTGCAGACCTAGATGGCAGTCGTGCTAAGCCGAAACACACGCCTGGCAGGCAGCACGATCTTGCTTGACTTAGTTATTCTTCAGCTGGTAAATGAAAGTCTTAATTTGGTGGATAAACTCTTTTCAGTGTATGTGTGTGGTGGTCAGTTTATAATGACCAAAAGCATGAATAATTCAAAAGTTGAATGAATGAACACCGAGGCCTTTTCATATTCCAGTAATTTTTGACGAAATGCATTTTTTAATGTTTTACTTATTTCAGAGAGAGAGAGAGAGAGACAGAGAGAGACAGCAAGAGAGACAGCAAGAGAGACAGCGTGAGCAGGGGAGGGTCAGAGAGAGAGGGAGACACAGAATCTGAAGCAGGCTCCAGGCTCTGAGCTAGTTATTAGCACAGAGCCCAATGCGGGGCTCGAACCCACAGACAGTGAGATCATGACCCGAGCCAAAGTCGGATGCTCAACCAACTGAGCCACCCAGGTGCCCTGACAAAATACATTTTAATCTTTGTAATTTTGCACTGTCATCTTAGGTCCTAACCGACTGAGTGAGGCCTGCAAATTAGTGAAGGAATCAGTCTCTTCAGAGCCCTACTTGTTAAATTCTCCCAACCACCCACTTGATACGTGCTTTGAAATTCCAAGTACTTTACCTGCACCTCTTTTAGGGCAGGTATTCTAAAGACTGTTTTTAGTTGCTACTTATCTCCCATTTTAGATTATAAATTCTGTGAGGACACAAACCTTGTCTTAGGGATCTTTGTGCCTTTCAGAGTACCTAGTACAGTGCAAAAAGCAGATGTTCTTTTAAAGCCTTTCAAATGTTGATTAATAGAATACAAAATGAATTGTCCTTGTATAACTCTTACTTATGGCCTGTCATTTCTAATGGAAAGGTTATGGACTAATGGCTGATCTCCATTCTGTAGTGTCTCCATAAGATTCCACTTGAATTTGGAATTTTCCTCTTTGTGAAGGAAAAAAATAACAGTTGCTTCAGTTGTTTTAAACTGGGTCTAAAGAAAATTTCTGGAGTCACAGGAGCTGCATGAATATGACCTTTCTGAACTTAGAATTTAAAGTGTGAAAAGTATCTTTCTGTAATACTAAAATTGTTACTCTTGGCTAGGAACATTCCTGTTAATGAGAAAAGATGATAGACAATTTTGTGATCTCTCATGTAAATTTGGCTTTTTTTCAGCTGTGTCAGATTCAGGGAATTTTATAGCTTCTCGATCCAGGCGAGAAAAGAAATCAAAGAGGGGGCGCCAGGAAGCTCTAGAAAGATTGAAAAGGGCTAAAGCTGGTGAGAAGTATAAATATGAAGTAAGTAACCATTTTTCTTTGTTTTTTTTTTCCTCCTGTGCTTTATCTAATTCATAGCCTGTAGGTACTTTATGTCCCCTTTGTCATTGATGAGAAATAAGCATATATTTCACTTTTGTTGTGATAGTAATTTCTTACTATTAAACAGACACGGGCATGAAGTAGATTTCCCATAATGTAAACTACTTGGCCCTTTAAGTTCCTGTAAGGCACTTTACAGATGCTATTAAAATTCTGTTGAAAGCAGATCTACATTGTTTTTTCCTTATTAATAAGCACACTGTATCTTTGGTAAGTTCCATAGCTTTGTTGGGGGAAACTTAGAAATGCTTTTACTTTACTCTTAAGGTATTGAGCAGTCTAGCTAAGGACTACTTGGAGAGAATTTTTCTTCCTAATTTCATCTGCAAGAGGTGAATCTGCAAGGACTTGGACCTTCTGTGTCCTGTGTGTAAGATTGTCTATGATGCCCTTTTGGCCTATAGGTAAAAAAGAAAAAAAAAAAAAAACCAGAGTGGTTATCATCTAGATAGCATCGTCTGGCTTCCCCTTCAGTGTACTCCCTGAGTATCTTAGCTGCCTCAGGGCTAGAAGGTGATTAATTAATACTAGAAAATAATGACAACACCAACTGTTACTAGGCAGGTTCACTTATTTAATCTTTCCAATAATGATGAAAAAGTTCGATACTATGATTAGCAGCATTTCACAGGTGAGAATCCTGAGGTCACAGTGACAGAGCCTTGATTTGAGCACAGGCAGTCTGGCTTCAGAACATGCATAGTGTGTATTGTCTGTGCAATTAAGAAAGTAGAAGAGTATTTTTTTCATTCGCCATCATTCACTCAAGTGAGTCAACCAGATCATAAAGGGTTGTTAAAGGGATTACAGTAAAGCAGGAGTAAAGCATTTTTAATGTAGGATCTTCTATAAAGGAGTTCTCTGGGGGCATTTCAGATGCTGACACAATGTGACTGATTTCTCTTTAATCACTCATGTTAATTGCATGGCTCTAAGGGTTCATGCCAAGCAGTAGCACTGTTTTGTGACATAGAGTCAAAATGACTTTTTACTGAAAATAATTTTTTAAAATAGTTTTCTGGCATCTTTTTGATAGCATATTAAGTGAGTTACTTAAATAAGAGACAAAGTATGCCTGATAGACTTCAACCAACATAAATCTTCCTGCCAGTTCCATTCCCCTGCCAGAAGGAATTTGGTCAGTTATAGCGATAATAATTGAATGGGTTTGCGTTTGAGTTGTCAGAAACTTAATTTGGTAGGGCAGGTAGTTTCTGTTAGCAAAGGGTCAAAGGACAAATTAACATTTTCCAGCGATCCCTATGGAGCAGATGAAATAGCAGGTGAAAACCAAGCCTGATCCTGTAATTGGTAGAAGTCTCGTAGCTATGGCAGGAATCTAGGCAGCTCTGCACATTGGTCTCTCAAAGCTCGGTGTGCAAGCGATTTTTCCTGGAGTCTTAGCTCCTCAGCTGGAGTTCGTTGTTTCCTCTACCCCCTTTCCTAGTTGAACTCTGGAGAGAAGGGGGGAATTTTTAATGGGGTGTCTATGAGTTCTTTTTTTTTAAATTTTTTTAAACATTTATTTATTTTTGAGACAGAGAGAGACAGAGCACACGCTGGGGAGGGGCAGAGAGAGAGGGAGACACAGAATCTGAAACAGGCTCCAGGCTCTGAGCTGTCAGCACAGAGCCCAATGCGGGGCTCGAACCCACGGACCATGAGATCATGACCTGAGCCGAAGTCGGACACTTAACCGACTGAGCCACCCAGGCGCTCCTATGAATTGTTGTTCTAAGCAGCCCACTATATTTTGCATCTGGGAAGCCGGTGGCTTGTTACCATAGCAGCTGAGGTGGCGTGCCTCTGTTGGGCTTGTTGCTTCAACCGTGCTGAAGTGGTCCGCTCTGTTCATGCCAAGGCTTTGAGGTGTTCTGGCCCTCCAGCGGTTGGGCAGCTCCTGTGACTTGAGGACTTGCCCTTCACCTAGCTCAGCAGTCCGGTCTCTGCAGTGTCAGGGCTTGAGAATGGTAGGGGATCAGGGGTAATGCAGGCCGGGATCACTGAAACTTTGTTCTTCTGCACCTGTGCATTGCGGAGTGGGCTCCTTTTGCTGAGTTGGAGAGGGAGATAGATGGCAGAGAGTTTCCTTTTGAACTGTATTTGGTTGGTTGAATAGTTAATAAAATTGTCAATTTGCACGACATCATCAGCTACTGGAGAGGGAGTTGGCATGCCTTATGGGTTTGCTAAATACAGGAGAAACCAGTCTAGAAGTTACAAGCGAATAATCCCCAAAGCAGCTAACAAAGAATTGGCTATAATTCAGTTTGTTTTTTATGAAGTAGATGAGTAATTGATGGTGTGACAAGTATATTATGCTAATGGAATCATTTAATATCTTGTGTTAACACCCACCTAAAAGGAATACTAAGTTAATTGATGTCTATTTAAGGAAAACCTGGTAGTGGTGTTGAATGTCAGAACTCATGATTTGGTTGCAGCTACTCCTTCAGGCTGCCATTCCAGTTTCAGTTTGACGATTTTTCATCAGAAGTGTTTAACGCTTTCACTCCGTTTGAAGCTTTCTCAAACTTGTGTGATGGCAGGTTGAGGACTTCACAAGTGTTTATGAAGAAGTTGATGAAGAACAGTATTCGAAGCTGGTTCAGGCCCGCCAGGATGATGACTGGATCGTGGACGATGGTACGTGGGACGAAATGGCCTTCTAGACGCCGTACTAGTTGTGTTTTGTGGAGTCTCGTGTGTTGGTGTTGCTGCTGTGCACGAGCAGACGTAAGACACCGTGAAGACAATACTGTTGGTTCAGATTTTTCTCAAGTACAGTATTTGAGAGTGCAGAGGCAGTACAGTATGAGATTTATTTTGAGGTATTTGGAGAATCCAGCCACATATGTCAGAAGATAGTTTAAGTCCTCCAGGAAGTGACTGTAGGAATTGGGAGAAACCGCATACCTGTGGGGCATCCTCAGGTGATGTGGGGATAAGAAAACTACATATTGCACAGAGTGGCCGCGAGGATTACACGAAGCTATACGTGTGCAGAGTAACCTGGACAGTGGAAAGCTCTGGGCAGAGGCTGGTACTGATGTTCTTACAGCCCGTGTAGAAAGCCCACTGGTTCCTGCTTGATGGGTGTGACTTCCTGGGCATGTGTGATTGCCAGCCACAGGGAGGGGTGTAGACTGTATCAGCAACCATATTTATGTTTCTCTTTCTGTAGATGGACTCCGCTATATTGCCAGGTTTCCCTGGTAGACTGAGGTGCTTTTTTGGGCCTCTGTGGTCTCGATTCTTATACTTTTTACTCTTTTGGTAGAGTAAAACCACTGCTAAGCATCCTGTTGAGGCACACATTGATCTTGTGGGCCACATTGTTTCCCTAGCTCACCTATATGGACATAGCATATTTCCTTTGGTTTTGACTCAGCAGAGCTGCTGTGTAGATGCTGTGATTCATCTGACACCCATCTGAACAGGTTTCTGCTACACGTAAAAATGGCACAGGCCAGGAGAACATCTGAGTGGGTATAAAAGGTGTTTTGTTGTTGCTAAAATACCTCTAGCCACTTTTAGAAACTTGATTCCAATTTAAAATTTTGTTCCCGTAGATGGTATTGGCTATGTGGAGGATGGCCGAGAGATTTTTGATGATGACCTTGAAGACGATGCCCTTGATTCTTTCGAGAAAGGTAACTGTATTTTGTTTCCAAGAGAGTGCTATTTTGAGACTTTCAGCATTAAAATTTGAGATGACTTGGTACTTAGACATGGTTTAAGTGTAAAGGGCCTACCATAGTTGTTTTTATGTGTGGAATATGTTCTAATATTGAGAGAAGCATAGTTATGTAGAAAAATGTAAAAAGAAAAACAATACCATGAAAGGAAGTTTTGTGTCTCTATGATCCAGAGTTTGGTTTTTTTACTTATTTTGGAATTTCATTTCTTTTTTTAAAAATTTTTTAAATATTTATTTTTGAGAGAGTGTGAGAGAGACAGACAGACAGACTGTGAGTGAAGGAGGGGAGGGGTAGAGAGAGAGGGAGACACAGAATCCAAAGCAGGTTCCGGGCTCTGAGCTGACAGCACAGAGCTCGATGCGGGCCTCGAACTCACAAACCCGCGAGATCATGACCTGAGCCGAATTTGGATGCTTAACTGACTGAGCCACCTAGCGCCCCTGGAATTTCATTTCTGTGGTCATTTTAGACTTGGTGATTTTGAGAGCTGCGGCAGTTAAGTGATGTCTTTTAATTCCTGCTGAATTGATGTACTTATAATTTTAGCTCTTTGATAGTAGTATAGTACAATAATAAGGTTTAGTAATCAACTTGCTTTGTCTAATCAAAATTTAAAATGATATAAATGAATATGTCAGATTTTCTTAGCTACATAATCATTGGCAAAATGTTTTTTCTTTAGTAAACAAGCCCGATTTAATGTCTGTAAAATGCGAATGAGAAATTGTCTTAAGTATTTGTTTTTTTGACGTCATTATTATCACCGAGTGTAGATCATGGGTCATTAAACTATGGCCACTCACAGCCAGGTTATTTTATTTATTTATTTATTTTTTTACAAATAGTTTATTGTCAAATTAGTTTCCACATAACAGTCAGTGCTTATCCCCACAAGTGAACAGCTTTATTGAATTATAATTCACATACCATACAATTCACCTGTTTAAAGTGTACATTTCAGTGGTGTTTACTATAGTCAGGGTTTGCAGCTATCACTCCAATTGGTCTCACATTTTCATTACCCTAGATGGAAATTGTGCCTGTTATTCTGTAGTTCCCCAGCTCAGAATGGTTTTTTTCTTTTTCTTTTTTTATTTTAGTGAGAGAGAGTGAGTGCAAGCAGGGGAGAGGGGCAGAGGAGGAGGGGGAGAGAGAGAGAGCGAGCGAGCACGTGAGAGAGTGAGAATCTTAAGCAGGTTCCGTGCTCAGCACGGACTCCGATAATGGGCTTGATCCCATGACCCTGAGCTGAAATCATGATTTGGACACTCAAGCGACTGAGCTGCCCACATGACCTGTGTTTTCGTATTTAAAAGGTGTTTATTAGAAAGAGAAAAATGGCAAAGGATATGTGGCAGCGCAAGAGATGTGTGTGGCCACAGAGCCTGAGATCTGTTCTATCTTGCCCTTTTTAGAAAGACCGGGCCCAAATTTGTGGATTTTTAACATTTGTTTACTTTCTTCCTCTTCCCCCTTCTCAACCACATATACTCAGACTTAAGTTTTACTTAACTTGTTGAAAGTAAGTTGTAAACACCGTAACACTTCACCTCTACAGGTTTCAGCAGTGACCTCCCAAGAACAAGGACACTTGTCTACTTAGCCACAGTACTGTTCTCATAATAATCATCTAATACATTGTTTATGCTAAGATGTACCCAGTTAGCTCAAAATGATAGCTGTTTTTTCAAATGCAGAGTCCACTTCAATTTTTATGTCTCTTGAGTCTTACTTAGAGCACAGCACCATCTGTCTGCTCCTCCTTCTCTGGCTTTTTTTTTTTTTTTGTCTTTTATGAACTTGACATCTTTAAATGGACCAGGCTGGTTTTGTTTAGTGTCCCATCATCTGAGATTTGCCTGATTGCTTCTTGGTGTAGAGAGTCAGGTTAAATATTTTGACAAAGATGCAATATAGATGAAATTGTATCCTTTCCACTGATCATATCAGGGGCACATAAAATCATTTTGTCCTATTGGTGATGCTAAGTTTGATCTCTTGGCTAAAATGATTTTCATCAGATCCGTTCCTTGCAAAGCTAACTTTCCACGTTTGTATTAATGTACATGAGGGGTGGTAATTTGAGATCATGTGTATATCTTCCAGCCACCAACTGTCACCCAATGCTTTCAGTATCTTTTGATGACTTTTTCTCTCCTTTTATTTAAAATGATCACTTTAAATTCAAAGATTTAAATAAAATTACTGTTATAGTTCAGTATCCATTATCATTATTTTTCTTTTTGATTTTCAAATTATCCTGAATTTGGCAGAGGGACCTCCTTTGAGCTGCCTCCTATGTCCTTTTTTTTTTTTTAAATTTTTTAATGTTTTTTATTTATTTCTAGGGGAGAGAGAGAGAGAGAGAGACAGCGTGAGCAGGAGAGGGTCAGAGAGAGAAGGAGTCACAGACTCCGAAACAGGCTCTAGGCTCTGAGCTGGCAGTCAGCACAGAGCCCGACGCGGGGCTCGAACCCACGAACCGTGAGATCATGACCGAAGCGAAAGTCGGAAGCTTAACCGACTAAGCCACCCAGGCGCCCCTCCTCCTATGTCCTTTTGACATGACCACATCAGTCTTTGAGCATTTCCTTGCTTCCTGGGCCAAAAAGATGTTCGAGGTTCTCCTTGTATTATTCTTCTTGCGGATCTGGAGTCAGCCGTTGCCCCCAAGAATCATGGCTCCTTTAGTGGCGAGCAGTGTTCAGATCTGGAGGGTGGATGGTACTCCTGGGTTTCTCTGCTCAAATGATTATGGAGCTGGAGTAGGGGGAGTTTCCTTCCCCAACTATTTATTACTTTTCTATTATGCTCACAAAAGAATGACTTTATTCTCATTTTAGAAAATAACATGGCTAACATTAAAGCTTTTATTTTATTCTTTCTTCAGGGTTAGTCTCAAGGGCTGTTTTTTCCATGAGACCTTTGCTGATTTTCTCCTCACTTCTTCATATAAGGCCGGTCTCTCTATCACTTATTCATACCTCTGTGGTTTGCATATATTGTATTAAAATGACCTGTTTATGATCTTTTTCTCTCAGAGAGCCTCTGGAAGCAGGCAGTGGATGCAATGGTCTAGGCCCTTTTAGTGAACAGAACTAAGAGATTTTATATGTCTGTCATGATTTTATACTGATACACTCATTTCAAATATGGTGCCACAGGGTTCTTACTTTATCTTCTCTAATTCTATATTTGTATCTGCCTTCAACGCAGTGAAAACCCTTGTCCTTTTTTTTTTTTAATTTTTTAATGTTTTATTTATTTCTGAGAGACAGAGAGAGACAGTGTGACCAGAGGAGGGTCAGGGAGAGAGGGAGACACAGAATCCGAAGCAGGCTCCAGGCTCTGAGCTGTCAGCACAGAGCCCGACGTGGGGCTCCAACCCACGTACCATGAGATCATGACCTGAGCCGAAGTCGGACGCTTAACTGACTGAGCCACCCAGGCGCCCCAACCCTTGTCTTTTAAAATACACACAAAGTAATTTCGAGAAGTTTTAGAGCTACTAAACCAGTATGTCTACTGACAGCTTTTCTAAGTGAAGTTTATAATTTCTTTGCAGTGCGGGGTGCCCGGGTGGCTCAGTTGGTTAAGTGTCCCACTGTGGCTTAGGTCATGATCTGACAGCTCTGGATTCAAGCCCTGCGTCGGGTTCTGCACTATCAGTGTGGAGTCTTCCTTGGATTCTGTCTCTACCCTCCCCCATTCACGCTTTATCTTTCTTTCTCAACATAAATAAATGAGTAAATAAATAAACAACTTTAAAAAAATATGAAAAAGTTCTGGAGATTGGTTGAACAGCACTGTGAATATTTGTAACTCAGTTGTACATAAAAACAGCTAAATAATAGTTTTATTCTCACTAAGGTTGTATAGTTGGAGGAATTGTGTTTGGAAGGTGTATGAAGTAATTTATTTCTGTGTGCTGTTTTATCAGTTTACTACATAGGTTCATTTGTGTTTGTATTCAAATTAGGGTTTTACAAAATTCTTTGTTTTTGATTTTATTTTTTGAATATTGTAAAAGATTTTCATGATTTCAAAATCAAAATGATAACTGAGATCAAGACCCAGATGTATCTTCTCATCACTGTGCTTTCTACTTGGTTTTTACCCAATTTCTAACCTTTTTTTTTTTAGTTTTTGATGTTTCTTAGTCATTCATAAGTTAAGGTAGACTGTTTTCCTGGTTTCTGCCAACCTGTGTAATATAGGAACTCTACACAGTGGTACCTCTTGGTAGCAGTGTGGCTACTTGTATATTTGTAGTTTTTGTGTGTCCATGAAGAAGAGAATGAAAGGAGCTTGTGTGCCTTTTATCTCCCTGAACTGAAGAGGACTTTGAGTTCTAGCTATGTTGTGAATTGTCTGTATCATCTTGAATGACTCCCATCACTTACCTGGACGTGAGTTTTATTGTCTGTAAGTTAGGTTGCACTGGACCCGGGGCTTCTTGATAAAAGGACCAATGTCCTAGTCCTCTCAGTGCCAATCACAGTAGCATGTGCAGAGAAAGTATGTAGTATTTATTGCATACACGAGCCATCTTTTTGTTTCCATTGTCGTCTTGTTATCTCTTCCCAGTAACACACCAGTGAAGAAAATGACTTGGCGTTCTGAAGGAGACTGAGTCTTTATTCCATGTTTTGCCACCATTTACCGATGAGTCCCCACTGCTTCAGTGCCTCTCAGGAGAGCCCAATGGGTCCCTAAGATCTTAGGAAGGGAAATGGAATTCTGCAATCCACTTTGAAGACTTAGAAGAAATTGTAGAGTTTTGCATAGATGTAAAAGGACAACTTTCTGGTGTGGATCCAATCCCTGACTTGTTTTCAAATAGAAACAAAATATTAACTAAGTCTTAATGAGAAAACATTACTAGGAAAATGAAAAAACAAAAACAAGTACTAAAACTATAGAAGATTCTACATCACATGTTGACTCCTATTCTTTATGTTTCTTTTTGTCCTTCTTTTTAGATACTACTAACCTACAATGGTGAGATTAAAGCCTACTTATGAAACCTTCCTTGCTATTCAGACCTCTGTTGACCTTCTTTTTTGGTATCCTGTGTTAGGACCTGTATTTTGTATTCTAAACATTTTGGCCATTTATTCTGTTTTCAAACTGCCAGAAGATTTCAATAAAAAAGCATTTGTCTTATGTTTTTCACAAATGTCCTACACATTTTTTCATTTTTAGGTACATGAAGAAACATCCTTTTTATCGCAGTTAAATACACATACATTTTTTCATAATTGAAGTTTAATAAGTTAACAGTGGTTGTAGCCAGGACTGTTAGCTAGTTTCAGAACATTTTTAGCACCCCAGGTGGAAACTCCTACCCATTAAGCAGTCACTCCCCAGTCTTCCTTCTCCTCTTACCTGGCAGCCATTAGTCTTTCTGTCTCTGTGGATTTGCCTATTTTGAGTATTTCAGATAAATAGAATGATAAAATTGGTGACCATTTGTGTCTGGCTTCTCTCACTTAGCATAATGTTTTCAAGTTTCCCTTATGTTGTAGTATGTATTAGTACTTCCATCATTTTTATGGCTGAATAATATTCCATTGCAAGGCTATACCACATACTTTTTACCCATTTATTAGCTGATGGAATTTGGGATGTTTCCACCTTCTGGTTATTGTGAATAGTCTTGGTACAAACATTCATGTGCAAGTTTTTGTTTGAACACCTGTTTTTGGTTCTTTTGTGTATATACCCAGGAATAGAATTATGTGTATATATTTTTATATTTCATCTTAACACAAAAGAGATTTTTCTGTGGGTGCTTTTATACTCTGTTTTTTCACTTAACAAGGTGACCTGAAAATCATTCCATATTAGGATATGGAGATTTTTCTTTCTTACTTACTTATTTCAATATAATTGCATAGTGTTTTACTGTGTAAACATATGGTGATGGTATGTTCAAATGGTTTCCCTGAGTTATCAGTTAGATTTTCAATAATTTGCTCTCACAAAAAATTCTGCATTGAATAACTTGGTGTGTGTGGGGCTTTCCTCAGAGAAAACTCCTAGAACGAGGATTACTGGCTCCGAGAGTAAGTGCACATGGAGTTTTAGGAGATACTTCGGTAGCAGTTGTTCCATTTTGCACTCCCATGAACAGGATGAGTGTTCATTTAGACCTGATGGCCTCGCCAACAGAGTGCATTATCAGCCTCTTGGATTTTTGGCACTTTGATACGTGAGAGGTGACACTCAAGTGTGGTTTTCATTTGCGTTTCATTTACAGATGAAGTTGAGCATATTTTCATAAAACTTAATAGCTGTTTATATATATATTTTTATTTTTAATTATTTTTAATGTTTATTTTATTTCTTTAAAAATGTTTTAGTGGCGCCTGGGTGGCTTAGTCGGTTAAGCGTCCGACTTTCGCTCGGGTCATGATCTCGCAGTTTGTGGGTTCGAGCCCCGCGTCGGGCTCTGTGCTGACAGCCAGCTCAGAGCCTGGAGCCTGCTTCGGATTCTGTGTCTCCTTCTCTCTCTGACCCTCCCCTGCTCACGCTGTCTCTCTCTCTCTCTCTCTCCTAGAAATAAATTTTTTAAATTTTTTTTAATGTTTTATTTATTTCTAGGAGAGAGAGAGAGAGAGACAGCGTGAGCAGGGGAGGGTCAGAGAGAGAAGGAGACACAGAATCCGAAGCAGGCTCCAGGCTCTGAGCTGGCTGTCAGCACAGAGCCCGATGTGGGGCTCGAACCCATGAACATGAGATCATGACCCGAGCCAAAGTTGGACGCTTAACTGACTGAGCCACCCAGGCTCCCCAATGTTTGTTTATTTTTGAAGGAGAAAGAGGCAGAGTGTGAGCGGGGAAGGGGCAGAGAGAGAGGGAGACACAGAATCTGAAGCAGGCTCCAGGCTCTGAGCTGTCAGCACAGAGCCTGATGTGGGGCTCGAACTCACAAACCGTGAGATCATGACCGGGGCCGAAGTTGGATGTTCAATCCATTGACTGAGCCACGCAGGTGCCCCATCTGTTTATATATTTTTTAATGTGCACTGTATGTTGATGTTTATTGTGCACATTGTTTTTGGGCCTTGAGGTTTTTTAATATCTGGGAATTTTTCTTAAAGTTTATTTATTTATTTTGATAAAGTGCTTGGGCATGAGCAGAGAAGGGGCAGGGAGAGAAGGAGAGATAAAGAATCCTAAGCAGGCTCCACACTGTCAGCACGGAGTCCGATGCGGGGCTCAAACTCGCGAACTGTGAGGTTGTGACCTGAGCTGAAATGAAGAGTCAGATGCCTAACCAACTGAGCCACCAAGGCGCCCCAGGAGTTTTTTTTTTTTTTTTTTAATCAGAAAAATTGGTTCTTTATCTGCAAAGCACTGGAAACGTTTTCTGTTGTTTTGTCTTTAAACCTGTCTGGTATAATTGAATTTATCATTTTTTTTTTCTTGCAGATGGATTTGAATCTGTTAGAAAGACTTTCCTTATACCCAGTTTACAAAGGAACTTGAGAGTATTTGCATATTTTCATTTTAAAAATTTTGATCTGTGATTTATTTGGTGTTTGTACTGATTTGTTTATAATTGGATACCCAACACTGCTTGTTAAAAAGTCCATCTTCTCCCCAGTGATATAAGATGCCGCATTTATTATATGCTAGATTTTATAAGTAATTTGGGCTTTTTCTGGATTCGAGTTTCTATTTCATCTGTGTATGTCTTCTTTTTAAAAAAGTTTTTAAAATGTTTGTTTATTTTTGGAAGAGAGCACGAGACAGAGCATGAGTTGGGGAGGGGCAGAGAGAGAGGAAGACACAGAATCTGAAGCAGGCTCCAGGGTCTGAGCTGTCAGCGCAAAGCCTGACACGGGGCTCAAACCCATGGACTGGGAGATCATGACATGAGCCAAAGTTGGGTGCTAAACTGACCAAGCCACCCAGGCGCCCCGGTGTGTGTATTCTTCTGCCACACTGTATTAACTGTTCACTCTAGGTCTTTTTGAGGTAGAGACTTCTGGAACGAATCAGAAAGAGGGAGGAATAAAACTGACAGTATTGGAAGAGTTTGTAGGTGATTAACACATGGCCCTAAGAGAAAGCATGACACAAGTTGTTCTTCTCTGAGCAAAAGTTTCTGTGCCGTTTAGTGTTGTCACGACATATTGTGTGTGTGTGTATGTGTGTGTGGTTGCTGTTCCTCAGAAGATGGAAATTAGAATGCTATACTCCCATGACTGGTAATCCTATTTCTTTATAGTTCGCTTTTCCTGCCAGATTCAGGAGAGCACTAAAAAAAGATGATCTGCTGACGGCTGGTGGGCTAATGCCCTGATTCCAAATGAGCTTGATCATTTCATTTCTCTTGGAGAAAAAACAAACAAACAAAAATTCTACCTTTTAAAAAGATTTCTATTCACACTAATAATAGCCATTAAACAGTCCTGGTTAATAAACTATCCAGATACTTAAATAGTGTTTCATCAATTTTTTAAGATTTTATTTTTAAGCAATCTCTGCACCCAACATGCGGCTCAGACTCACAACCCTGAGATCACGAGTCACATGTTCCACCAGTTGAGCCAGCCAGGTCCCCCGTCATCAGTTTTTATAATAACATTTAGCCTAAGTTTTCTTGAATTAAGCTGCTTTTAAAAACTTCCCTATGTACCGTGTATAAAAATCTCATATTTTTGTATTTTTTTATTCTTAGTAGGCTCCACGCCCAACATAGGGCTTGAACTCGTGACCCCAAGATCAAGAGTTGCATGCCCTACCAGCTGAGCCACCCAGGCGCCTGTGTTTTTGTATTTTGAATTCTTTATGTTTTTCTTTTCATTCTTCTATACAGAGGGCAGGTGACTAGGCTTTTAGTTGTACATGTTTATGACTAAGTTGTATTCCAACAGGAAAAGATGATAAAGCACGTACTAAAGACAGGAGGAATGTAAAGAAGGCTGCGGTGACAAAACCAAACAATATCAAGTCACTGTTCATTGCGAGTGCTGGGAAGAAGACTGCAGATGTAAGTTTCATGGTTTCCTTATATTTTGTGTTTTCCTTTGAGAAGTAAATTTAGTATTTGATTGTATGGACAATAGGCGCTTCATGTATTTGAGATCAGATATTTCAGTTGTATTTTTCCACTGTCTCGAAGTTGGATGTGTTTTTTTAGATGAATGTAGGCACCTCATCGTTTGGAACTTGGAGAAGAAAAGTGAATGGCTAGGGTGCTTATTTCATTGATTAGCAGGAGGATCCTGGAATGAGGCTAAAAGGAGGTGGGGGCTCTAGGTGTGGGAGTTACACAAACACAGGTGGTTGTTAAGCTCTGTGACCAGTAGATGAGCCCTCGGGGTGGGGACTGAAGAGGCAAGGACTGACTGGTTGGGTTCTTCCTTTCACAGTTACATGGTGTGGGGGAAAATGTGAAGTGCAGAGCTTTCTCATTCTGTCACCCTTTATAATTTTCAGAAAGCTGTTGACTTGTCCAAGGATGATCTGCTAGGTGACATTCTACAAGATCTGAACACTGAGGTGAGTCATTCTCTGGGAGTTGTCAAATATGTGGGGGGCATAGGCTGACGAAACAGTTCAGTAATTGTACAAAACAGACTGCTGTTACAATTTGAAACAACAAATTCAACGGCAACCCCCCCCCCAAAACCTACAAAAAACAACAACTCCAAATTGGTTTCTTACCACTTTAGTTGAGTAGTTTCTAGCTGTTACAAGCTATGCAGTTATGTCGATGGGGCTGTGTGGGGATGTATTTGAGGTAGTAAGAGTAGGCATGAATCAGTTCTGGGAATGCATGGTGCTCGTGTTCAGGGGCTGCGGTGTGTGTTCCCGAAATAGACTGAAGCCTGTCAGTCTGCACAGTCAGGCATGAGATCCTCATATTGAATTCAGAGAGGGAGTGAAGGCAGAGTCAGTGAGCTGTCCCTGAGAGAGCTCAGACAGGCTCAGCTCCTCTGGGGATTTGCACTGGGGCTATTTCACATGGAGACGAAATTCATTTAGAGATGTTGTTTTCTTTCTAAGTAACCCTTCGTTAAAACAACAACACGTGTAGTGTCTAGCTTGACAGTTTTTACATGTAATATCCTAGAAGGGTAGGAGAAAAGTATGTTAAATTGTAAAAAGAAAAAATTGGTGAGAGGAGGATTTAATATCTCTTCTGGTTTTCTAGTGAGTCTGGTATTGTTGCTATAGTAACTGCAGTACATGAACATTAGATCTGCTGGGGAACCAGGGAAGGAAAAATGCTTTGCTTATTGGGCTTCACTGGGGGAAGATATGTACTTTTTCTGTCCTCTGGTAAGCCACGCATGGCAGTGAATGTCTGTCTTACTCCTCCTTTTAAAGACTCCTCAAATAACTCTACCACCTATAATGATACCAAAGAAGAAAAGATCCGCTGGAGATTCACTGAATCCTTTCTCTGTGCACACCCCTAAGGTAAAGTGTGTGGACAGACCTCCGATCTTGATTTATATTACTGCTTAAAACTTACTTTGTTGCTTCCTATGTGAAGGAAATGCTTTTGAATTTGTTCTTGATTTTTGTTTTAAATTAGGACTCTCTTTTCATTATATAGTTTCATGTATTTCAAAAATAGCATGTGCCTGCTTTTTTCATAGTAAATTTTTAGTAACTAGTATGTGTTTATTATAGGTATTACAGCTGTGCTAAATGCAATAATTTTCTTCCTGGAAACAAGTATTTTTTTGTAAACCTAGGTAACAGTAAAATAATGGAAGCTGTTACATTAATGATACATAAAATTGTTGTATAAATGGGAACCGTCATTTCCTCCGGTCAGGGTAGGGCAGTTGCATATTTTTTACTATGCAGGTTTAACTGACCGAACATTTAAAAATATTTACAGGCGGTTCCTTCAGGAAAAACTGCTTCCCCTGTCTCAAGGAAGGAGCCTCCATTAACTTCTGTTCCTCTTAAACATGCTGAATTTGCTGGTAAGTCTAATGTCAGGCAGAGCTGCAGGGGTGTGCAGCAGCTGCAAAATGCTGTCAGAAATGGAGGCCCCGTGAAGGAGGAAGTGGAGGCAATTTTGAAGGTATTGTGATAGCAGCTTTAAGGGTGAAAGATTTGAATCCATAGCAGCAAAAGGTAAAAAAACATCCAATTTGGAGATTGAGCAGGAATGCCGGTCCAGCGTGGGAGAGAGGGTAGGCTGCTCCTGCCGTGTTGGGGACGCCTCTGTGTGGCATGGCAGCAGTACATGGTGGGAATGTGTGATGGTGCCTACAGGAGAGTCAGCGCCCGCTCTGTGTAGAGACGACAAGGAGGACTCCGGGGCAATGAAGTTTGAAGACGGGGACTTTGATGAGCCTATGGAAGCTGAGGAAGTAGACGTGGAGCCCATGGCTGTCAAGACTTGGGACCAAGAGAGTGAGCCAGCAAAGGGGGTGAAGCAGGAGGCAGACCCTGGGAAAGGGACCACATCCTACTTGTAAGAGCATTTTATGACTTCTCTGGCAGGGAGCAGTACAGACTACTCAGTTGGATTTTGAAAGTTTTTGATATGTGATTTCTGCAGAGGAAATTTTCTCCCAGATGTTTCTTGTTGGGACATTGATCAGGAAGATGACAGCAGTTTCTTAGCCCAGGAAGTCCAAGTGGATTCCAGTCACCTCCCACTGGTGAAAGGGGCAGATGAGGAACAAGTGTTTCAGTTTTATTGGCTGGATGCTTATGAAGATCAGTACACCCAACCAGGTAATCACACATATGGGAACTGTATGCCTTTAATACAGAACGGTGCCTTTCCCTTAGATGCTTTAGTTATTCTAATTGGCAAAGGCCCTGCCCTCATATACATGTGTCGTAAAAGAGCACTGTTCATTCCTTGTGAAGTGTGTGAGCAACCCCGGTGGAGAGGAACTGTGGTATGAATAATCTTTAAAAATGTTTTTGGGGTGCCTGGGTGGCTTAGTTGGGTAAGCGTCCTACTTCAGTTCAGGTCATGATCTCACGGTTCATGAGTTCAAGCCCCACGTCGGGCTCTGTAGAGCCTGGAGTCTGCTTCGAGTTCTATGACTCCCTCTCTCTCTGTCCCTCCCCTGCTCGCGTGTTCACTCTCTCTCTCAAAAATAAATAAACATTAAAAAAAATTTTTAATGTTTTTTCTGGGGTGCCTGGGTGGCTCAGTCGATTGGGTGTCTGACTTCGGCT
Source organism: Hyaena hyaena (assembly GCF_003009895.1). Classification (NCBI taxonomy): domain Eukaryota; kingdom Metazoa; phylum Chordata; class Mammalia; order Carnivora; family Hyaenidae; genus Hyaena; species Hyaena hyaena. Next base: position 875,404 of record NW_024081242.1, on the reverse strand, counting down.
CAGGTCATGATCTCACAGTTGTAGATTCAAGCGTTGCGTTGGGCTCTGTGCTGACAGCTCGGAGCCTGGAGCCCCTTTCAGATTCTGTGTCTCCCTCCCTTTCTCTGCTTTCCCCCTGCTTGTACTCAGTTTCTCCCTCCCTCCCCCCCTCTCTTTTTTTCTCTCTCCCTCTCCAAAACAAATAAACGTTAAAAACATTTTTTAAAAAATATTTTTTCTAAAAACCAGTTATATGTGATTTTGGAATCTGTGCTTGTTGTTCACCTTTGCTGTATCTGAAGTTGTAGTTAATGCATTTTAACTACAACTTTTAATGTACTTTATTTTAATGGAATCAGTCATTAATTTGTTTCTTTATTCAGCAAATTGAACACCTGTTGTGTGCCAGGCACTGAGATGGCGTGAACTAGCTGGACAAATTCCCAATCCTAATGGAGCTTACATTTGAGTGCGGTGGGAGTGGGTGGGGGAAAATGGGCAGTAAATAAGGTGAGTTGATAAGTAGTGTGAAGGCAGTTAGTTGGGGGATGGCCAGGGAAGGCCTCTCTTTGGAGACCACCATTGGGCTGAGGTTTGAGGCACATGCTGAGCTGATGAAAGAGCATGTCACTGTGAGGCCCCGAAGAGCACAGAGGCCAGGAGAAAGGAGGCCTGTGTAGTTGCAGCATAGTAATCAGGTGACAGGGTTGGTAGAAAATGAAGTTGGAGATCAAGGCAAAGGCCAGGTAATGAAGGACCATGAAAGCCACATTGAGGAACTTAGAGCTCACTAAGAATGGAAGGGGCTGTGATGGAGGATTTTAAGTGCTGGTGGAGTGGCGGTGGTAGTCACATGGTTGGGTTGACAGTTTAATACGAGCCTTTCAGTTCGGGTGGAGAATACATAGGTGTGTGTGTGGGGAGGGGAAAGCTGGAGCCTGGAGACCATTCAGCCCAGGGCAAGCATGCTGGTTACTTGGCCTAGTGGTGGCTCTGGAGGAGGAGAGAAGTGCATGTATCTCACATGTATTTTGACATGAATTTGTCGATGGATTGACGTGGGGGCTGACAGAAAGGAGAAATCAAGCATGATTCCCAGGTCCTCCTCCGAATGAACTGAAAATGTGAATTCTGATTCAGACAAATCCAGGAGACTCTCTAGTTTTTTTTGTACTCCTTGAGCCCTTCTTCACCACAGGGCTGGGCATGACAAGGTATGTCGGTTTAATATAAAATACCATATATTTTCTTAAGGCGTTGCCTTCACTCAGGTCCATTTTCTGGGTATGAGAGTAGACGTAACTGTATTTTTTGAAGTGGTTTCCTGGAGGCTGCATCCAGTGAAAATAGAGTATCAGTAAAGCAAGTGAATGAGTAAGAGTAAGCATTAACCATCAGACTTGTAGGCCAGATTTATCCTAAAGATCACCAGGCAATGACTTTGGAGAGTTGTTAACAGTCTCTCCTCCGAAGGGAGGCGGAAGCATTAATAGGCCTCAGTATATCAAATGCATAGGGACACGTGCAGAGCCATTTGAGTGGCAAACTGTGGTGTGTTAGTTTGTAGGTAAGAATAAGCCATCTTAAAAAGAAACCTCAGCCATCTTAGAAATGGTATATATTTTAGCTGTGACAAGACAGTTTGGTTAGACTCTCTCACCTGTTTGGCTACTTCCTCTGTGCTACTCACCAGGGGAAGGTAGACTGGCAAGTGGGTTGCGTGAGGCTGAGCAAGTATTTCCCATCCATTGCCAAACCCCAGGCCTGCCACATTGTACGGCTTCAGGGGACACCATTTTCACATGTGCTTCACGTGTCTCCCGCTCTGCTCTCTGGAGTGCAACACTAGGGGGCTTGCGAGAGTTGCTTGATGTGGGCCTGCCCTTCCAGTACTAATCCCTCCGCTGTATCTCCTCGGTGCTGGATTTGATGCCCTGTCTTCATTAATAGTCCCATCAAAACCAGAGGCTCTGGAGCAAGCTTCGATTGTCCCCTTCCCTCACTACTCTCACCAAATCTTGTCAGTTTTTACCTCCTAAAGTACACGAGCTGTCTTCTCTTTCTCCTTGCAACTTCCACCTCTGACCCCCACTTGACTATCACAACCATAGGGACCCTCAGCTGTCCTCCCCTACATTGCTGCCAGAGCGACTGCTCAGAAGGGGAGCTCTGACCACGCCATTTCCTTGTTTTTAAAAAAAATCCAGAAACACACCTCAGTGGCTACTGTCTACAATGTAAAGTCCAAGTTCCTTAGCAAGGCTTCTGATGCCTGCTGTGTATGAATTTTGTGTTCTAGAGATAGTTTATATCTCCGTGCTCGTCTTGATACCATGTCCCTTTACTCATTGTGTTTGACTAGAATGGCCTCACTGACTCAGCCCGGGTGTGTCATCTCTTGGACGTTTTCCTTTTTTTTACCTTTTTTTTTTTACCTTTTTTTTTTAATGTTTTTTATTTATTTCTAGGAGAGAGAGAGAGAGAGAGAGAGAGAGACAGCGTGAGCAGGAGAGGGTCAGAGAGAGAAGGAGTCACAGACTCCGAAACAGGCTCCAGGCTCTGAGCTGGCAGTCAGCACAGAGCCCGACGCGGGGCTCGAACCCACGAACCGCGAGATCATGACCCAAGCGAAAGTCGGAAGCTTAACCGACTAAGCCACCCAGGCGCCCCTCTTGGACGTTTTCCTAATCCTCCAGACCGGCCTCATTTTCCTTGGGACCCCATCGTACCCTTTCCTATTGCACTGTTTGCCATACTATTCTATAAAGATCTGATTCTGTGTTTTTCTTACTCCAAAGCCTTTTATTTAACTCCTAGATGACTGGGAACTTTTGTTTCCAGCTTCCAGACTAATGCCAAGCACGTAGTAGGTATTTATTAAATGTCCATTGAAATGAACTGCACAGCTACAGACAGTCCTGTAGATGCACATGAAAAGTTTCAGGGAGCCAGAGGTGCATTCACTCCTCTTGCTGAGATTGCTTCTTGAAGCCTACTAGCAGCGTGGGGGCAGACAGACATGGTGCCGCCCCAGGTTAATCCACATAGAAACCATCAGGGTGCCCGCTGTCAAGTGCCAAAGACGAGAACCTGAGGAAGCAACAATCTTTGTTTTCTTTGTGAAAATGAGTTTATTATTTGTACCTTTCGTTTACTGGTTGATACTCTTAGAAGCAGCATGGTCTTGCAGGACAAGGTTTAGAGCTGCACCATCCACTGTGGTAGCCACTGTCCACATGTAGCTCTTTAAATTTAGATTTAAAGTAATTAAAATGAAATAAAAATTTGGCTTTGCAGCCACATCTCAAATGCTTTAATAGCCACCTGTGGCTAGTCGCTACCAGATCCATGGATGGCACAGATAACAGAACAGTTCTGTCATCACAGAAATTTCTATGGGCTAGTGCTTGTCTGTAGTAATAGTTGTTGGAGTTTAAGATAGAGGCATTGAAGTGCAGCTGTGTTAGGAAAGCCACCAATTTATGATACGTATTGTTACTGAATCCTTTGTAATAACCATAGTCAAAGATCGGGCTTTTCAGCCACTATTGGGAAGTATTCTGCATTTGAAACAGGCACTAGTTGTTATTGGCCTATCTTCCAAATGCTGTGGTAAAAGGAAACTTCAAGTTCTGGAGAAGGCCTCACACAGACTGGTCTGGTTACAGAAGAGGAAGCTAAGGCTTCACAAAATAAAGTGGCCAGAGCTCTGGGCTTCTCACCCACAGTCCACTCTGCTGTTCTCCGGCACTTCTTAAGCTGCGTCCTCTGTGATTGATGCCAACGAGTTAAAAAGGATGGCTTTAAAAAAAAAAAAAAAAAAAGTCCTTTAATCTCAGGGGGTTGAACGGTTTCATCTTGATAGCAGGTAATGATCCCTGAGCCTTGGTGAAATCAATGCTGCTAATAAAAACGAAGTACTCCCCGAGACCCTGTTATTGTGTCTCACTTTTTTACAGATTCTAAGGAAGTCAGTTATTGCTGAATGCTCCATAATTATGAAAAGAATCTTACTCTTTGCATATGGGAAGATATCCTGTCTTCATTATGACTTTTTCAAGGTTGAATAATCCTGACTGCACCTGGTTGCAGCTAGTAACTTTGGGGGGAATGTAATCTTTGTTTACCATGATCTTTTTGTGGCAAATGAGGCATAAGCAGTGTCAAATGTGTTGCATGAAGTGTGATATTAGTTTGACTGTAAAATGAGCTATTTGAATCTGTGAATCCAATATTAGGGTCTTTATTTTTCTTTGCATGGAATTTTGTTTCTTCGTCTCTAACTGTTGTGAGGATGACTTTTAATTTTCTGAGCTCCTGTGATTTTTTTTTCTTTTTTAATCATCCCCCACAGTCCTCCCTTCCCTCTCCCCTTCTACCCCCACCCAGCTGAAAATCACACAACTCTTTTAAGAATTTTAATCATCTGCAGAAATGAAATTTTTTACATGGTCTTATTTCCACTAGAACGAGTGACAAAAGGAAGCACTGATGAGCTATCTTGTGAAACTGGAGTAATTGGCCTTGGGAACAGTACCCTTTCCATGTGCCAGAATTTTCTTAGTGTCTCAGACAAGTGGCTATGTTGAGTGGCTGTGTTGATTACTGCTGTCTAATTATGCACAGAGCCCTGGGTTTTGCACAGTGGCCATCTTTTAGGTTGACAAACCTCTGGAGTCCTTTCTTGATGTCCAGTTTGCATGAACAGTGATTTGACGTCTGTCTAGAAAGGCTTGTTTTCACTTTGTGGTGTACATTACATGGAAATCTCAAAAGGAGCATTTCTGCTGATTTGGTTACTAGATCATCTGTTAAATAGAAATAGAAGAAAAATGAACATGATAAGCACCACCTATCTAGATTTTTAAGTAGTGAGTGAGATAAAAAGGGTAAAATAGGAGATAGTAGTTGAGCCCTATTATGAGATACTTATGGAATAAGATATATGAGGTCTATTATCTTTTTCCCCAAGTGCAATTTTATATGTGGAAAAATACTGATGGATTGTACATAGTTATTATACATCAATGTTAATTTTTATTCCTAAGTAGAAGTGCCAAAAAGCAAATTCGTATACTTTACAAGAAGTTTATTTTTATTTTTTCATTTTTTTTAATGTTTATTTTTGAGAGGAAGAGCACACACGTACACAAGTGGGGTAGGGGCAGAGAGAGGGGGAACAAAGGATCCGAAGTATGCTCTGCACTGACAGCAGTGAGCCCGATGTGGGGCTTGAACTCATGAACCACAAGATCATGGCCTGAGCCAAAAGTCGGATGCTCAACTGACTCAGCCACCCAAGTGCCCCCACAGGAGGTTTAAATAGATTTATTGGAGAATAGTTTGCTTTTTTTTTTTTTTGTTTCTCTTAATCTGGGTAGTCCTGGTTCTAGGGAAGTTTTTTTTCCTTACACTGACCTAGGGTATTTCTTTAATTTCTGAGGTTATGTCTACACTGACCTGGAATATCTCCCCACTTTCCCAGGGGTTTCTGCTTAACCTGGATCATCTCAGTAGTTCCCAAGGGTGGCTACTCAGACTTGGGATGTCTCCCCAGTAACTGAAGTTTGTCTCCATTTACTTGGGAGGTCTCTAATTCTAGGGAAAATGTTTACACCGAGTTAGAAAATCATTCTGTCCCGTCATCTCAGCAGTCATATTTTACTAGTGTGATATTGTTGTTTGGCATAAGTACTGAGTAAAGGAATTGGGGTTGGGGAGTGGCAGCAGATTCAAATTTACTGTAAAAAATGGTGTGTCATGAAGGGGTGAAGGTGTGGACACATTCAGTGAGCTTTTATACTCACTATTTTATACCTTTAATGTGATGTAACTGAAATACTTCTTTTCTCGCGGTTTTCCCTTACTTTCTTAGGTGTGGTATTTCTGTTTGGAAAAGTTTGGATTGAATCTGCCAAAACCCATGTGAGCTGTTGTGTCATGGTGAAAAACATTGAGCGAACACTCTACTTCCTTCCCCGTGAAACGGTAATCGTTAGTGGTTGCCCTCTAATTCTAAGTACATTGTATGTTCTGCCACCGACCATATTCTTCAACGGGGCTGTGACTTATCCACAGCCTTGATGCTTCCTTACTGCTGCATGCCTCCTGACCACTGATTGTCAGCAGCTCCATTAGCGGTTAGGAAAAATGAGGTTGAGAAAATGGAGTAAAACTGTTTTTGTCAAGAGTGTTCAAGTGTGCGCTTTAGTGTATAATGCTATCTTCTCCCCACCCCCTCATTTCCATATTCATCGGGGTTGGGAGTATATGGCTTTAAAATGTCCCAGGGGATTTGGCCCAGGTTTCATGCTTTTGCTATGCAGGTAGCAGTACCCTTTCCTCCACAGCCGTTCTGCAAGGTCCGCTCCATTTGCTCCTTCTTTTTACTTTGAGTCTTAATATCCACACTCCCCTCCCAACCCCAGACCCACCCCTGAGGTCTCAGCTGAACTGTGAAGCTTCTTGGTCAGGATTTACAACATTGTTCTCTCATTTTGTAGGATTAGTCATTATCTGATGTGCTTTTATGATGCCATTGGGAGGATTGGGCATTGGGTTGAGCACCTTTTTGGGGTCTCTTCGTATCTTTGAATTCATCTGTCTATAGGAGTGTTCTTTTAAATGTTTAAATGGCTGAAGATGAAAATCGAATGAGACTTGGGTTTCTGGTTGTTGAAAAGATCTCAAATACAGATACTTTTTTTCCCTTTCCTTCTCTCCCCATGGGAGAGCAGAAAATTGATCTGAATACAGGAAAAGAAACAGAAACTGTAGTTACAATGAAGGATGTTTATGATGAATTTGATGAGAAAATAGCAGCAAAATATAAAATTATGAAGTTCAAGTCCAAGGTTTGTATTTGCTGATAATTTTTTCCAGCTTTGTTTACTAGTTGTTTGTTCATTTCCTGACTTAACAAAATAGTTATTGTATGACTTCTTTGTGCAAAATGGGTTTTTTTGTGGCTGTAATTCATGGAATGGAAATTTCATAGATACCAATGTAAAACTAGTATGTTAGATTTGTAAAAATATTTTTCTTTCTCTTTAAACTACTTAGAAATTAATTTTCGTGAATTGGAATAGACAGGTAACATAGAGTCATTGTCTCCAATACTTGGCAGCATGTTTTGTGTTCTTTTTCTGAAATGTAAAGAAACTGTTCTGATCTGGTTTTTTTGTTTGTTTGTTTGTTTTCTTTTAGTTACTGGCAAATTGGTTTGGTCAAAAGGTTAAGGTGTTATATTTAAAAATTGGGGACTATAGTGCCGTTTCTGATAGGATAAAAATCTTCTTTTTATGTGTTACATATTGACTGGCCTTGAGTGAGATTGGTGACACCTTTAACCATCATCGTAGGGGATTGTAACTCAGCATACTTTTTACAGTGATTTCAGCAAAGGGAGGATTGAGTTAAGGTCATAAGTTAATGGTCATAACTATTTGAGCTTGAATTAGGGCTGATGGATCAATCCTCTAAAATTCAAAAAATTCATTGTACCAGTTTGGTACAGTGGTGAAGAGCATAGGTGCTGGGACCAGACTGCTTGTGTTTTAAGTCCCAGCTCTACCACTTTGTTGTGTGTGACCTTGGACAAGGGCTTTGTGACTTCTCTGGGCCTGTTTGTTCACCTAAGAAATGGGGCCCTATTTCAAGGGTTGTTGCAAGAGTTAAGTCACTTAGTTCATGTTAGGTGATTAGAACAGTCCTTGGTACTTAACAGACACTCAGTAAATAGGAGCTATAATTTTAATACTAATTAGTAATTTTTCCAGCAAGATGGAATTGGTTAATATCAAAGAGTAGCAAATCATTTAACACATTAACATTATAAAAAGTTTTAATCTTTTATTGCCCTTCTTGAATGCAAATATTTCTAAGTTCTCTAGTGCCTAAGAGATAACTTTTTAGCGTTTTGTCACTGGGTGTTTTAGTCCTAGTTGAAAGGGGGAAAGGGTGCCCTTTTGGCTTTATTGACCTTTGTGTTCCATCATGATAGTAGGTTCCTCAGTGTTGAATACAGGGGCATGTATTGTACATGTAATGCTTGTCATTTTAATTTGTGAAGTTTTTGTGTTAATGATTTTTATTTTTATATATTTTTTGCATGCCCCTTCCCCCTCCTGTCTCCAGCAAGTGGAGAAGAACTATGCTTTTGAGATACCTGATGTTCCAGAAAAATCTGAGTACTTGGAAGTTAGATATGCAGTAAGTAAAAATTACTGGCTTTTGGTTGAGAATGACATTTCTCTTTTTGAAATTTCAACTGGCTTTCAATTAGTATTGCCAGGGCTCCTCAAGCCCAAAGTTCATTGAGGTGGACTTAGAGTAATGAATAATTAAAATGGATCAAATTAATTTAAGCACATAGAACACCAGTTACGCTGCCTGTCTCAGGCTTTCAAGTATGCATCTTTAAATAAATAAGTTGAGACTGAACAACTGCTTGTCAAGTGGAGCTAAGGCCACATGATGGAGTTGCGCATCATTAGTCTGTTGGAGTGTCCCTTCTGAGCAGCAGAAAGGTGAGAGAGGAACGTCAGTAGCGTCGCTGTAGTGCTGCTCTTGCTCCCATGATAGGCAAGGTCATTGCCCTGGGATGTTAATTAACGGGGCCTTAACCTCTTTTTACCTTTGTTCTAGAGTTTTCATCTCATGATGTTGGAAAAGGGAAACTTTTAAGAAATGTTTCTGACAGTGGTGATGAAAAGTTGCCTGGGAGCATTTTGAATGAGTTCCACTCTCTTGCTTTCATTCTTCTAATGGAGTGGTACTTATTCGGCTCTTCTTTATCAGTAAGGCATGTACGGCTCTGGACAGAAATCCTCTTTTCGGGGAGCTTCTTGGCCTATTTTTCTTCTAATGGGTGCCATCAAGATGCATTATTTTGTCATTGTGAATTGTTTTTGTGTCCTGTGAATTGTTTGGGATTTCATTTGTTGCAAATTACATTTCATATATATCAAAGGGATTTCTTCTGGTGGTTCGTAGAGAGGCTTTTGTTTATTTCAAATATAGACTTCAGAAAATGTAAAGCAATAGTTTTAAACAAAAAAGGGTTTTTTTTCTTCTTTGCCTTTTTCAGGCTGAAATGCCACAGCTTCCTCAGGATTTGAAAGGAGAAACTTTTTCTCATGTATTTGGGACTAACACATCCAGCCTGGAAATGTTCTTGATGAACAGAAAGATCAAAGGACCTTGTTGGCTTGAAGTAAAAAACCCACGTAAGGAAAATCTTACATTTAGAAAGTTAAATTGCCAGTAGGGTGATTTTTAGAAGTTCAGGAATTGGTCTATTTATTGCAGTGTGTCCTCGCCGTTTTTAATGTTTGTTTCCTCAAGGTTTTCCTTGAGTGAGTATAGGGAACCTGTTTGCAGCCACTTCATCGCTGCAGTGCCCGGCAGTTTAGTGGGAGGGAGGCCTTGGTGAGCCTGGGTGGCTGCTGCCTGCATGCGTCCCTCTTTGTGCCGCTCTTGGCCTGTCCTTCACAGCCTGCTGGAAGGGCCGCCTGTTGTGTGTGGTGAGCTGCTCTCCTCCGAAGGAGAGGAAGCATCATCGCCCAATGTTGGTAGTGCTCCGTTGGCTTTATTGCCCGATGTTTTCCAGTATTTGCATCTGTGAAACTCTGTTTTGTTTTCACGCATCTTTTAAAAATGTTTGGGGATTCCTTCAGGGTAGTGTTTTTTTTTTTTTTTAAAGCCTGTGTTGGGTCCTGGATTCTTCAGAAAATCAGATAAAAGCTTCTTTTTCCCAAGAAGATGAATATATGTGTACACACACACACACACACACACACAGACACACAGACACACAGCTTTGCATACAGTCTAATAATTGAGCTTGTTTTTATTTGTTTTTTAAAATTTTTTAATGTTTTTTAAAAAAATTATTTCTGAGAGAGAGAGAGAGAGAGACAGCGTGAACAGGGGAGAGTCAGAGAGAGAGAGAGACACAGAATCCTAAACAGGCTCTAGGCTCTGAGTTAGCTGTCAGCACAGAGCCTGACGCGGGGCCCAAACCCAAGAACCGTGAGATCACGACCTGAGCCGAAGTCGGACGCTTAACTGACTGAGCCACCCAGGCGCTCCGAGCTTGTTTTTAGTTAGATGATGTAATAAGACATTCTTATTAGACTATGGGATTGGAGTCTATCTCAGTTAATCACAGATGTCTTAATTATAGTAGTTTTCCTTTTTCAGCAAATGGCTATTGATCTGTTGTATCTGTTCTCTTTCAGAGCTCTTGAATCAGCCAGTCAGTTGGTGTAAAGTTGAGGCACTGGCCTTGAAACCAGACCTGGTGAATGTGATTAAAGATGTTGCTCCTCCTCCAATCGTGGTCATGTCTTTCAGCATGAAGACAATGCAGAATACAAAGACCCATCAAAATGAGGTAAAGAAATAGGGCAGGTTTTTGTACCTATGTCTTAGATGCAATACTTGTTTGAACTTGTACAGCTATTCCGTGAGGGAAAATTGTTTTTTCTGGAGGGAAAGAGTACTGATGCACTACCTAACTCCATTTTGGAGAATGAATTGAATGTGTTGGGTGTTGGAGGTTTTCTTTAGAGATTTAAATTACTGGACTTATTTTTTGCTTCTTGAAATTTTTATTTTGGAGAATTTTAAGTGGACTTGGAATAATGTAATGAATTCCCATATACTGGTTACTCCTACTCATTGGTTAGCAAGATTTTGTCACACTTGTTCTGCCCCCCCCCCTTTAATTCTTGTTGAAGTATTTTACTTTTTAATTCATTTTTAAATAAAATTTTTAACATATTTTTAAAGTTTGTTTATTTTGAGAGGGTATGCGTGCAAGTGAGCTTGGGGAGGGGTAAAGAGAGAGAGCGAGGGAGAGGGTGAGCAAGAATTCCAAGCAGGCTCTGGGCTGTCAGCACAGAGCCTGATGTGGGGCCCAAACTCATGAACCATGAGATCACGACCTGAGCTGGAGTTGGACATTTAACTGACTGAACCACCCAGGTGCCTGTGAATTCTTTTAAATGGGAGCAGCTCCCTCCCATCCTCTTTTTTCAGTGATACTGACTTATTTAAGATTCATTCTTTATTGTCTCATAGAATGTCACATTTTCTGTGTGTGTTTGCTTCCTGGTGTCATTGGACTACTTCTTTTATACCAGTGGTTGACCAAGTATGGTTTATGAACAAACACATCCAGCCCATTATCTGTTTTTGTAAATAAAGTCATTGGAAGACATCATATCTGTTCATTTACGTATTATCTACAGTTGCTGTTTCACTACAGTTGCAGAGTTAGTAGTCATGTTAGAGGCCATGTGACCTGAAAGCCTAAAATATTTTGTATCTGGCCCTTTACAGAACAAGTGTGCTGATCCCTGCTAGTGAGTGCTAAAGAATTGATCTGATTCAGTTTTGACTTTTTGGGTCAGGTGGTACTTTATAGGTGGTATGGTGTATTTCATGTTGCATTATGTATATCAGTAGGCATATTAGGTCTGGTTAAGCCACTATTAGTGGGGCTACAATTGATTAGTGGGTTCAAGTTTTCATCTAAAGGGAATTATTTAAAAATTTATTTTGCAGAGAGTGGGAGTATGAGCAGGGGAGAGGGAGAGAGAGACAGTCTTTTAAAAAATTTTTTTAAATTTTTATTTGAGAGAGTGCATAGGTGTGAGTGGGGGGAGGGGCAGTAAGGGAGGGGCAGAGAGCGAGGGGGACAGAGGACCTGAAGCCTGCTCTGTGCTGACAGCAGAGAGCCCCATGTGGGGCTCGAACTCATGAACTGCGAGATCATGACCTGAGCCGAAGTGGGATGCTCATCCGACCTAGCCACCCAGGCACCCCGAGAGAGAATCCAAGTCAGTGTGGAGCCCACTATGGGACTTGATCCCATCACCCAGGGATCATGACCTGAGCCAAAATCAAGAGTGGGACACTCAACCAACTGAGCCACCCAGGTGCCCCCTAAAGGAGGGGTTTTTAACATTGGCACTATTAATGTTTTGGTTTGAATGATTCATTGTTGTGAGGGCTCTTCTGTGCATTGTGTGATGTTTAGCAGTATCCCTGACCTCTACCTGATGCCAGGTAGCCCTCCTTCCCCCTAGTGGTGACAAGTAAAAATGCCTCCACACATCTCCAAATGTCCCCTGGGGTGGGGAGCAAACTTACTCCCATTTGAGAACCATTGATCTAATGCACCCCCCCCTCCGTTATTTACTTGAATTAGTTATTTCATTAGAAGTTGTATAGCAGTTTTCTAATTCTGTCATCTTTTCCATGTTTATTAGTTAAATATATTAAATATTAGAACATTTATTAGTTGAATTTTTTTGTAAAATTAACTTTTCCTCATTAATCAGCACTGTTTGGTTATGCTGCAGTAGTTTGTACAGGAGAGATGAGATAAATGTGTACTTCTTTCTCTTTCATTGCTAATTTTCTGAGTAGGAAGTTGGGGGCCTGCATTACATGCAGTGCTGACTAGTGATTAGTTTTTGTTGTTGCTTATATTTTGCTTCCTCTTTTATGGAATAGTTTGAACTCATGGGTGTTAAATTTACTCATTATATTTCAGTCTTTTGTAATCATTATTGTTGTTATTTTTGATGCTTAAACTTGGCTTTGGTCAGTGGGAGTGTCTTATGTTTGCTTCTAAATCATTTTGACATTGAAGGGGATGGTTTGTTTTTTTTTTTAACAGTAGCCTTTTGGCATTATTTTTACTCTGAATTTTTAAAATTTCTTTTTCATGTTTATTTGAGAGTGAGAGAGAGAGAGCACATGAGCAAGCAGGGGAGGGGCAGAGAGAGAGGGAGACACAGAATGCAAAGCAGGCTCTAGGCCCTGAGCTCTCAGCACAGAGCCTGATGTGGGGCTCGAACTCCCGAACCACAAGATCATGACCTGAGCCAAAGTCGGATGCTTAACCAACTGAGCCACTCAGGTGCCCCAGCTCTGAATTTTTTTAATATGTGATTTGATCTTTTAATAATAGTTAACATAGTAGATAGCCATAGTTAATAGTGTGTGGGAAAGGTTTAATTTGTTAAAAAAAAAATAGTATCCAGTCTCCAGCATCTGGAATAAGGTTTCTCAGTACCATTTCACAGTGAGGGAAGTAGGGCTTCACAGAAAAATGGCTGATTCAGCGAAATGGCTGGAATATCTCGTTATACCAGAAAGCAGGGATGATATTAAGATCGACTGAAGATGTGTCAGAAGGGTTCCAGAGTCACCCTGAAGTGTTCCCAACTGGCCAAAGATGGGGCATTGTGAGCATGGACAAGGATAGTCCCAGCACTGAGACGTATGAGCTCAACGGTGATCCTGTATGCGCCAACAACCCAGCACTGGTCACCTGCAGGGGCAGCTAGGGAACTGTGCCATTAGCTCGAAAACTGGTAAATAAAGGGATTGAATCTAGGATTTATCTCGACTTTTTTTTGACCTCATATTGTACCTCAGTGAACCAAGTAATTGATGGAGAGAAGTTTCTCTTCATAGAAGGCTTCCAGCTCAGAAATGATAAAAAATGGAATATTCCTACTTGGCAATCCCTAATGAAATAATGGATCTAGGCACTGATCACTGAAAGGGGTAACTGGACATGACGTGCCTGTGCCCCCTGATAGAAGGAATCAGTAGCACCTCAAATATATTCATGCCAGAAAATTGAAAGTGATTTTGATCAAGCTTTTAGATTTAAATGTGAATTCACCAGCGGTACAGAAACAGAGGAGTGTGTTAAATGGCTTTACTGGGATACGAGCCACAGAATTGGCACTGTGGAGCACTCTACAGGGTGAATGACTCAGCTTCTCCAACAGATGAAGTGCTGGGAAATAATAGGTGGGGAGGGCTTGTACCTGTAGTTTTATATATCGACCAATTACAGGGTATGGGCTTACTTGGAAAATAAAATTGAGATGGTTGGGAAAACATGAACATTTGAGTCATGCCTGGATATTTAGTGATTTTAAGGAATTGCTATTAATTATATTAGTTGTCATTGTATTTATTACTTTTTTCAAACCTCTTGGGGCACCTTGGTTTAGTCAGTTGAGCTTCTGAGTCTTGATTTTGGCTCACATCATGGTCTCACGTTTTGTGGGTTCAAACCCCATGTTGGGCTTGGAGCTGGCAGTGCGGAGCCAGCTTGGTGTTGTCTCTCTCCCTTTCTGTCTGTTACTCTTCCACATGTGCTTGTGTGTATACGTGTTCTCTCTCAAATATTAAAAAAAAAACTTAACCTTTTAATTTTTTTAATGTTCATTCATTTGTGAGATAGACAGAGACAGAGTGTGAGCGTGGGAGGAGCAGAGAGAGAAGGACACACAGAATACCAAGCAGGCTCCAGGTTCTGAGCTGTCAGGACAAAGCCTGACATGGGGCTTGAACCCACAAACCGTGAGATCATGACCTGAGCCAAAGTCAGATGCTTAACCGAAGGAGCCACCCGGGTGACCCGAAACTTTTTATCTTTTAAAGTAGTGGTTCTTCGGGCACCTGGGTGGCTCATTTGGTTGAGCATCTGATTCTTGATTTTGGCTAGGTCCTAATCCCAGGGTTGTGGGATTGAGCCCTGCGTTGAGCTATGCGCGAGCATGGAGCATGCTTAAGATTAATTTCCTTCCCCCCCCTTTTCTCTCAAAAAAAATAAAGTAGTGATTGTTAAAGGGGTGAGATTTTGCCCTTTAGGGGACAGTTGGCCATGTCTGGAGATAGTTTTGGTTGTCACAACTCAGAGGTAGAGGGTGGTGCTATTGGCAGTCAGGGGTACGGCTAAACATTCCGCAGTGAACAGAACAGTCCCCGTAACAAAGAATTATTTGGCCAAAAATGTCCGTAGCGCTCAGGTTGAGAAACCATGTTTTAGAAATACATGCTGAAACATTTCTAGATAAAGTGATGTCTGGCTTTTGCTTCAAAATAATCTAGGTGGAAGCAGGAAGTGGATAGGGATATTGATGAGTTGATAATTGAAGGTGTATGATGGGTATATGAAAGTTGATCTTGCTTTATTTTTTTCATAGTAAATTTGAATGACTGAATGAATGAATGAGAGATATCTTCTGCAGCCCTAAGTTGATGGCCTCCTAAGGGTTTAGATTAGATGGTTAGTCAAGTTGTTCACTCAACAAATGTTTCTAAACCATGTGCTAGAGTGATGGAATACTTGTGACTCTTCCAGATAGTGGAAGAGACAGGTATTAGCCCCATAGCAGAAGGAGATGTAAAACTTACAAAGGATAGATGTGTTCTGGGGAGCATATAATAAAGGAAGCTGCCCTAGCCTGGGAGACCAGGAGGGTGTCACTTGGCAGGGAAGCTTCTTGGGATGCTCTGAGGATCAGAGAATGGAGGCAGCAAGACCGGGCAGTGGGAGATATCTGACTTGCAGTTGAGACAAAGGTCTGTGCCAATCCCAGGGAGCTCTGCGTGGGGATGAGCCTCCAGAGTTGCTCTGAGTTGTGGTAAGAGGTTTGGGCCTGCATTAGCACCCCTTCCCTCCCTCCGATGCACTAGCTAGTGGGCTGCTCCCAAAGACTCCTCTGTGAGTGTCACCCTCCAGTCCTCTCAGCAGTTGGGAGAATGAGGGCCCTTGTCCTAAAGAGGACTTCTGGGTGACACACCACAGCGTCCATTCCAGCAGTCTTTTCTAAAGCAGCAGGGCTGGACCTTGAGTACTGGTTGGTGAGTAGGAGTTTCCTAGGCACAGAGAATGGGTTCTTTTCCGCAGGGGCGGCCTGCTTTCTCCAGCACTGTGCCACGGGAAGCTGTTATTGGTGCCAGCAGAGAAGCTGGGGGGACCACTGAGGGAGGCCAGTTCATGAATACGTTGATGTAATACATTAAAATCTGAGTATGAAAATGCAAAAAAAAAAAAAAGAGACCGAAAAGACAGGTCTCCTAATAACCCCAGCCCTCAGCGACACCACTGTTAACATTTTTGTGTATTTCTTTTCTGTCTTCTTTCTCTGTTTTACTAAAAAGCTGGATTTTACCATAGATGTGATTTGTTTCTTTACTTTTTTCTAACGAGTTTTTCCTATGTCTATACTGTTTCTAATCACAATAGCAGTACTTGCCATTTATGCAAAACTTAGAAAGTAAACTTTTATTTTTAAAAGTAATCTCTACGTACATCATAAGACTTGAACTCAGGACTCTCAGATCATGAGTTGTGTGCCAGAAACTACAAATTTTTTTTTTAATGTTTTATTTATTTCTAGGAGAGAGAGAGAGAGACAGCGTGAGCAGGGGAGGGTCAGAGAGAGAGGGAGTCACAGACTCTGAAACAGGCTCCAGGCTCTGAGCTGGCAGTCAGCACAGAGCCCGACGCGGGGCTCGAACCCACGAACCGCGAGATCATGACCTAAGCGAAAGTCGGACGCTTAACCGACTAAGCCACCCAGGCGCCCCAGAAACTACAAATTTTAAAAAGAAAATGAAGAATACTCACAGTCCCTCTTCCCTAGCTTTTTCCATTGTTGACATCCTCCACGTTGTTTTTGTTTTTTCAAATTTCTTTTAAAGTTTATTTATTTTGAGAGAGAGAGACAGAGTGTGAGCAGGGGAGGAGCAGAGAGAGAGGGAGATACAGAATCTAAGGCAGGCTCCAAGCTCCAAGCCGACAGCACAGAGCCTTATGCAGGGCTCGAACCCATGAGGAAGATCATGACCTGAGCCGAAGTCGGATGCTCAACCCACTGAGCCACCGAGGCGCCCCATCCTCCACATTATTTGTTACACATATCTGTAGCTTGCTTCTTAAAATCATGAGTCTTTAAACATCACTTGCCTGTTTCCTTTGAGATCCCTGGCCTGGGGGTCCAGAGCCCTGAGCTCCCAATTCCAGGTCAGATGTTAATAGCTGTTAATCTTTTTCCCTTCTGTTTTCTCTGTTTTATTTGTTTAAATACTTACACAATAAAAAGTTAAAATATGGACTGAAATATGTATCTTTTACTATTTTTGGTGCGTGTGGTGAGAACGCAGAGTTCATAGTAAGTGTCTGGTAAGTGACCTTTTCCCTCTTTCATTTGCAGATTATTGCTGTGGCAGCTTTGGTCCATCACAACTTTGAGCTAGACCGAGCACCCCCACAGCCTCCCTTTCAGTCACACTTCTGTGGTAAGTATTTGTTGTAGCTGGTCTACTAGTGGCTTGATTGTAGTTTTTCTTCTTTTTTTCTCCAGCTGTTGGATCCGTAACTTTTTTTGGTGTCTTCAAGAGTAGGTAGTGCATATTGTTAAAGACTTTTTTTTTTTGGTTAGCTGTGGACACTGAGTTTTATTGGCTTGTTGGCTCCTATTCAGCTAGTTTATTGTGTTTGAGGAGAAGTTGGGAGGCAGTTTGACATCTCTTTTATGTTTTGTGGTTATTCTGTTGGGGCACTTTAGTTTTTTTTTCTTGGATCAAAATTATGCCATCAGTATCTCCTTTTTATAATGTCATTGTAAAAGCCCATCATAGAAGCCTGAGCGAAGTGTTCTGTGTGGTGAGGCAATAGGCCAAGGCATAAATGAGTGTCTGCCTATTTGGGAGGAGTTCTAGTAATACCACATTGAAATTGAGTTGTGCTGTGTATAAAATTCAGTTGGTGAAAGTGTCACACGGAAATCTGTGTGCCACGAGTCAGTCTCCAAGGAGGATTCTGACCTATTCTGTGTTGAAAGCTTGGCCAGGTAAATAACTGTGTTTTTTTGTTTTTTTTTTTTTTTTGTAAACCGGAAAGGGGCATAACACTATTATCTGTCATGCTTCCTGAAATCTTTTCCAGCCTAGAACCAGCAGTTAAGTGGAGCAGCATTGCCTATCTGGTTTTGTGGGTATTAGGAAAATGGGACTAGGAAAGCAAGCAGAGAAGGAAGCATCATGTATTATTGTGAAGTTTCACTCTTTAAGTGGAGTGAAATACACAGAAAAAAATGACAGTGAGGATATCCTGGAAAATATGTGGAGGAGAGCAGTCATTAGCTCATTTCAAGCTGTATTTATTCACCTGCTCTGTGTCTGTCACAGTGTGAACAGCTGTTTTGAATGGCAAAGAACTTAAAGTATAGTGAAGGAAGCTTTGGTCATCTTTCTTTTTCTAACTTTGAGAAGGTTGGAGTTCCTTCATTGTGCCCAGGTTAAGGCTTTGGTGGTGGTGGAATGCCCTTTGGGAAAGACTTAAACATCCTCCATTCTGACTTAGATGGGCGGGAGATGTTTCATCCAAGAAGCTTTAACAGTTACTAATAGGGGCTTAGGGTTCTGTGCATGGTTTTTCCTTTTTTTCAGATAGAATCTTTTAAACTTTTTAAAAATTGTGGTATAATTGACATATCATTTTAGTTTTAGGTGTGCAGCATAACAACTCGATAATTGTATGTTTTGTGAAATGATCACCACAATAAGTCTAGTTAACATCTATCATCCTAGTTTGAAAATGGTTTTTCTGGTGATGAGAACTTTTAAGATTTATTCTCTCAGTAACTTTCAAACATGTAGTATGGTATTATTAACTATAGTCACCATGCTGTACATTACTTATAACTGAAGTTTGTATCTTTTGACTGTCTTCACCCAGTTCCTTCCCCCCCCCACCACATCCTGCCCCACCTCTGGTAACCATTAGTCTGTTATCTGTATCTATGACCTCATTTTGCTTTTGTTTTTTTTTTTTTTTAGATTGTACATATAAGTGAGGTCATACAGTATTTATTTTTCCCTCTGACTTATTTCACTTAGCATAATAACCTCTATGGTCTTTTCATGTTGTCACAAATGGCAAGGTTTCCTTATTTTTTAAATTTTATTTCAGAGAGAGAGAGCATGTGCAAGGGGGAAAGAGGGACAGAGGGGGAAAGAGAGAGTCTTAAGCAGACTCCACCCTGAGCTCCAACACGGAGCTGAGTCCCACAACCCTGCGATCATGACCTGAACTGAAATCAAGAGTCAGATGCTCAACCGACTGAGCCACCCAGGCGCCCCAAGATTTCCTTATTATTTTTTTTTATGGCCAACTAAAACTCCATTGTATAAATATGCCACTTCTCTTTGTTCATTCATTCATTGATGGGCACTTAGGTTGCTTCCATTTCCTGGCCCTTGTAAATCATGTTGCAGTGAACGTGGGGGTGCAGAGTTAGTGATTTCATATTCTTCAGACAAATACCCAGAAGTAGAATACCTGATTCTATTTTTAAGTTTTTGAGGAACCTCCTTACTGTTTTCCACAGTGGCTGCACCAGTTTACATTCCCATAACCAGTATACAAGGGTTCCCTATACTCCACATCCTAGCCAACACTTATTTCTTGTCTTTTTATTTTTAAGTAGGCTCCATGCCCAAGGTGGAGCTTGAACTCATGAACCCGAGATCAAGAGTCACATGCTCTACCAACTGATCCAGCTAGGCACCCTTCTTGTCTTTTTGATGATAACAATTTTGACAGGCGTGAAGTGATATCCCAGTGTAGTTTGGATTTGCATTTCCTTGATGATTGTGATGTTGACCACTTTTTCATGTACCTGTTGGCTAGCCATGTGTCTCCTTTGGAAAAATGTCTATTCAGAGCCTTTGCCCATTTTTAAAAAAATAGGCTCCATGCCCAATGTGGGGCTTGAACTCCAGAGTCTTATGCTCTACAGACTGAGCCAGTCAAGTGCCCCAGCCTTTGCCCATTTTTAATTGGATTGTTTGGGGCTTTTTTTGCTATTGAGTTTTAGGAGTTCTTGTTGTATTTTGAATATTGACCTCTTATCAGATAAATTATTTGCAAATACTTTCTCCCATTTGTTAGGTTGCCCTTTCCTTTTGTTGATGATTTCCTTGGCTATGCAAGAGCTTTTTACTTTGATGTAGTCCCACTTGATTATTTTTGCTTTTGATGCCTTTGCTTTTGGTGTCAAATCCAAAAAATCATTGCTAAGACTAATGTCAAGGAGCTCACTGCCTATGGTTTCTTCTTAGAGTTTTATGGATTCAAGTTCTTACGCTGAAGTCTTTAAGGCATATTCAGTTAGTTTTTGTGTGTGGTGTAAGATTGTGGTCCAGTTTCATATTTTTGCATGTGCCTGTCTAGTTTTCACATCACCACTTAATAAAGAGACTGTCCTTTTCCAATTGTATATTCTTTTTTTTTTTTTTTTTTTACAAATAGTTTATTGTCAAGTTGGTTTTCATATAACATCCAGTGCTTATCCCCACAAGTGCCCCCCTCCATGCCCATCATATATTCTTAACTCCTTGTCATAAAATAACTGACCATATATGTACACATTAATTTCTGGACTTTCTATTCTGTTCCACTGATCTGGATGTCTGTTTTTATGCCAATACCATACTGTTTTGATGACTACAGCTTTGTAGTGTAGTTTGAAATCAGGGAACGTGATGCCTCTTGCTTTTTTCTTCTTTCCCAAGATTGCTTGGCTGTTTGGGATCTTTTGTGGTTCCATAATAAGTTTTAGGATTATTTGGGCTTTTCTTTTGAGGTCCAACAACATGACCATTGGAAATACTTGAATCTCTCAACTCTTCAGAGATTAGAGGGTATTTGTTGATGTTTAAAAGTTTCCATTTAGAAATATGCAGCATATGTGTACTTGAAATTGGACTAAGATGGTGATGGAATCGTTTTTCCTTCTTACAGTTATATCTAAACCAAAGGACTGTATTTTTCCATATGCTTTCAAAGAAGACATTAAGGAGAAGGTAAAGAACTCCTTATTTATTCCTCTTAGCAATGTTTGAATGTTTCATCACCTGAACATAATGTGATTCTGTATCCTAGTAGTAGGCAGATAGGCACAAGTCCTCCCTCAGATAGCTTCAGGGGAAGCCTTTCTGAAATGCTCCATCATGTGATTACTGTGGGAAATTGTTGGGAAGAGCTCCTCACCTCACTCCCCAGTTTGAGGAAAGCCAAGTGAAGTTGGGAATACTGTGGATATGAAAAGCAGCATGTTTTGGAAAGGTCGATATGGGCTGGCCGGAATTGATAAGGATCTCTCAACTTCCACTATACTCCATGAAGTTTCCATGGGTTCTTGATAAAATAGGGAGTGGGGAAAAAGTAGTGTAATGTAGTGACTTTGTCACAAAGGTAAATGTATTCCATCTAAATAATTTATTTTATTTATTTTTTTTTAAATAATTTATTTTTTGGAGAGTATGTTTCTTTTATGAAATGCTTGCATTCTTAAATGTGTGTGTTGGTTTTTTTTTTTTAATGTCTTCATTTGAAAAAATTAAAAGTTAGCAATCTTGTCAGGTTCCACTCATTTTAAGTTGGCTTGAGAAGTCCAGTAGTCTGCGGGTGCTGTTGGATCAGGCTGTTATTCATAAAGTGCCCTGAAGTACCTATCCAAGTAAAATGACCTAGGAAAATTCCTTTTGAGTCAAACTGATACTTTGTAGCCGAGCTAGTGATAGCAAACACATAGCTATCAACTTCTATTTTAAGAGAGTCTTAATAAGAGTGGATCTTTTGAATACCTGATTTATATTCAGTAATCCAAGTGGAAGCCTTTTGTGTGAAGATAGGTTTTATGTATACTTACGACACTTCTAATTCTTAAGTGTATGTTTGTTTTCATTCTAGATTCTTATTTATAGGTTCTTACACCACTCTTGCAGATTAGTTTATACAGTCCTTGGGATTTCTTTATGTGGTAAATATACAAACAGCAGTCTACCAGGGATTATATAGGATAGGAAGTAATGTTTTGTTAGGTACTCAGATTCATATGCTTGTGCGATATGTCGAGGCGCACAAGCGTGTCCCTGTGGAGGGACATAATCTGCCCTTCATAGTGCTTAGCATTTCAAATTGTGCTTTATTCACTTTACACACTTTGTATGTTTAGCCAGTGTGACAATAAATTATATCAAAAATAAAATATAGTAAAGTAAGTTTAAAAAGAAATTTTAAAAAATCCCAAATAAAATTTTGCTTTATTTATTCACTTATTACTAGAATGAGCTTCTCTGAGACTTTGGGCAGTTATTACTGTGAAACCTAGAATCAGCAATTTCATTGTTTCTTTTAGTTTTGAAGTGGACGGTTTCTTTTAATTCTAAGAAATCTAATCCTGCTTGAACAAGGAGCCATAGTATAGTACTTAAAAGTAATGAGTAAGTGACTGGTATGTTTTCGTCTAACAGAATGTGAAGGTTGAGATTGCTGCAACAGAAAGAACGTTGCTAGGTTTTTTCCTCGCCAAAGTGCACAAAATTGATCCTGATGTCATTGTGGTGAGTAGGTGTCTCATCATGCCGTGGGGGACTCTTTATTCCTTAGTTCTCAGTACTGTTGAACAGCAGAGAATCTTTTTTTTAAATTGAGGTAAAAAGTGGTATATAACATTATGTGAGTTTCAAGTTTGTAATATTATAATTCTATGTCTATACACTATAAAGTGTTGACCACCAAAAGTATAGTTACTATCCATCACTGTACGATTGATACCTTTCACTCTTTAGCCCACCCCCTCAAGCCCCTTGCCCTCTGGTAATTAGCAGTCTGTTTTTTGTATTAGTGAGTTTGTTTCTGTATTGTTTGTTTGTTTGTTTCTATAGATTTCACTTAACCATAATACCTTCAAGGTACATTCAGGTTGTTGGAAAAGGCACAATTTAATTTTCCTTTATGGCTGAGTGTATTCCTCTGTGTGTGTGTGTGTGTGTGTGTGTGTGTGTACACCATATCCTCTTTATCCATTCATCCACTTATGGACAGTTTGTTTTGATATCTTGGCTATTAGAAATAGTGCTGCAGGGAACATAGGGCTGCATATATGTTTCTGAATTAGTGTTTTTACATTCAAATAAATACCCAAAGTGGAATAGGTGGATCATATTGTAGATCTATTCTTAATTCTTTGAGGAATCTCCAGCCTGATTTCTGTAGTGGCTGTACCAATATACATTCCCACCAACAGTGTAATAGAGTTCCCTTTTCTCCATGTCCTCTCCAATGCTTATTATTTCTTGTCATTTTGATAATAGCCTTTCTAACAGGTGTTGAGGTAGTTTTAATTTGCATTTCCCTAATAATTAGTGACATTGAACATCTTTTCATGTGCCTGTTGGCTATCTGTAGGTCTTCTTTGGGAAAATATGTATTCAGGTTCTCTGCCCATTTTTAACATTTTAAAAAATTTATTTTGTTTTTTGAGAGAGAGAGAGAGAGAGCGAGCACGAGCAGGGGAGAGAGAGAGACAGACAGACAGATAGACACAATTTAAAGCAGGCTCCCCGAGAGCCTGATGCGGGGCTCAAACCCACGAACATGAGATCATGACCTGAGCTGAAGGCAGACGTTCAACCGACTGAGCTACCCAGGAGCCCTTCTGCCCATTTTTAAATTGGGTTGTTTGTTTTTTTTACTGTTGATTTGTATGAGTTCTTTATGTATTTTTTTTGAATCTTGAGAACATGAAATACCCCTATGGACTAGTGGGAATTGCTATATTTTCTGCTAACAGAAAGGGGAAAAAAGAGCCAGCCCACTACAAAATAGTTCTTTTCCTCTAATAGAAAAGCAACTCATGAGTTATTGTTGATGTTTAGTATATTCCAATTATTTCCCCTTAGAGACCAGCCTATAAGTAAGTAAACTTGTGTTGTTAACTGTTGGTTTCTATACAGTTTTGGATTAGTGGCCTGGCTGTATATTGGTCATAGGAGTTAATTCCCTTGGTTTGGTGTCAGTCTCCCCAGTGTTTGTATTTCAGTTTCATGAGCTCAGTGCATCTCTGTCTCTATTTTTTAAGATTTTGGTTTTAAATAATCTCTACACCCAATGTGGAGCTTCAGCTTATAACCCCAAGATTAAGAGTCATAAATTCTCCCGACTGAGCTGCCAGGTGCCCCGAGCTCAGTGAATCTCTATGACTAGGAGCTAGGAATTTTTTCCCCCCTTGGTAACTGAGTATGTTTCCACTAGATAGGAAGAGGTAATAGTTGATTGAGTTATGTTTGCCCCAGTTTTTAAGAGTCACAAAGCACCATTTGACTTTGTTTCCTCTGGTTTTAGTTTGTAGGCTCTTCAATATGATTTCTTTTTTTTCCCCCCAGGATCAAATTATGCTGCGATTTTGATGGTTTTGGAGGAAAGTTGGGATATAAATGCATGTATTTTAAGTGTGGTAATGGTAATTTAGTTACATTGAAGCCTTGCAAAGCAATGTGTGGCATATATGTGTCCACATTCATTTTTGCTCTTGGATATCTATCTTGATCGTGGTGTGGCTAAAGTACCTAGAACCTGAAGGTTGTTAACAAGCGTCTCTGCACACTTTCCCTTAGAGTATTCTAGGACCCATCTTGAAAACACCAGGAAGATTCTGTCCACAGTGCTCTGTTCTTGTGCTCTGGCTCAGCACTAGGTCCTCACCCAGTCTCTCCTAGTAGTCTGTCTTGAGCCCCAAGGAGATGTTTTGGTGCCTAGGATAGGTGGCCTGGCTTAGGGTGTTAGAGCCAGGTCTGTGTGTAAGAAATCCAAACTGACATAAGAGAGTATCCTGACATGGGTTTGAGTCCCTAATCCCAGGCATGATAATTTGGAAATGAGACTTCCTTGAGTCTCTTAATTTAATAGGCTTATAAATATAAACATGAGTACTG
This sequence comes from Hyaena hyaena, assembly GCF_003009895.1. NCBI lineage: Eukaryota > Metazoa > Chordata > Mammalia > Carnivora > Hyaenidae > Hyaena > Hyaena hyaena. The sequence goes on along the minus strand of NW_024081242.1, from coordinate 850,816 downwards.
AGCAAAAAAAAAAAAATTAATAGGCAAAACTGCCATAAATATATAGTGGTATACATCTTTAAAATTAATAATAAGTAATTCGGTTTATTGATCTGATTTATTTAAAACTGTGTTTAGTTTTTTAATAAACATAGGCAGTGAACCATATTATTCCCACAATGGAAAGTATCACTATAGACATAAGAGATTTGGTTGCATTTTTGAGGTACTGTCTACTTGGTATCGTTTCTTTGAACTGTTGAGTGCTATTATGTATTTTGTCGCACATTGATTAAGAGTCTGAATCAGTAGTGTTTGGACTCAGTTCTTTAAGAAGAAAGTAGGTGCAGTTCCTGAGTTTTTGAAGAAGACAGTGTGAATACAACACAGGCGGGTTCTCAATTTTTAAGGAATTAAAATGGAATTATTTGAATACAGTTTTTACTGATCACAAAAAAAGTGTGGGACATAAAAATTTGCATTTGCTCTTGAGACTGTGAGGCATGAGCTGCAAATTAAAAGACATCATATGAACCTTGCATCAATTAGGATGAAATAAAGTTTATTCCAGCAATCTGCTTAGCAGCTTTGTTAATGTCAAGGCTAATGAATGCTGCTGATGAATATATTCCTGAAGAAGAAAGGACCCCAATTGGAGGTAAGCTCATGATGCCTTCAATTAGAGACCAGAAAAAGAAAGGGCAAAGAAATTCTATGCTTATGAAGATAAATCCTCTCATTTGCCTTTGTTATAATGTTATTGGCTGCCTTCTTTTTCTGACTAGGGTCATAATATTTATGGATTTGAACTGGAAGTGCTCCTGCAGAGAATTAATGTGTGCAAAGTTCCTCACTGGTCCAAGATAGGTCGACTGAAGCGATCTAACATGCCAAAGCTTGGGGTAATAATAATTTTCAAAATCTTACTTCTCGACTTAGCTTCTTTATATGGAATAGCTACCTGGGAACACACAGTGCTTCTTTGATTAAAAATTGGTTGTCTTGCGATAGGACATTTTAACGTTGACACTGAACATCTTTTCCTTTGAATGTAGCATTTTATTGGTAGAAGCCACTGGTAGTTTTTAAAATCAGCTATTAGCATCTAGAGACAGCACATACATGTTCCTTCCACTTCGGCGTTACCGAAGCTGTAGCCCTTAGGGCAGAGATCAGCGAGTGTTCTCATTCAGCACGGAGAAGGCAAGGAGGAGTGGGAGGGAGCTGACGGTGAATGTATGAGGTGGCCATGGGCTGAGTGTCGTGCTGCGTTAGTTGCCTGTCATAGCAAGTCCAGTTTGACTATACTTTGCACAGGGGTAACAGAACTTGTTCAGGATCGTAGGGCTAGTGTGGGGAAGAACTGAGATTTTTGAGCCAGGCCTGTCTTGACTCCTTTTTTTTTTTTTTTTTTTTTATTTCTAGGAGAGAGAGAGAGAGACAGCATGAGCAGGGGAGGGTCAGAGAGAGAGGGAGTCACAGACTGAAACAGGCTCCAGGCTCTGAGCTGGCAGTCAGCACAGAGCCCGACGCGGGGCTTGAACCCACGAACCGCGAGATCATGACCTAAGCGAAAGTCGGACGCTCAACCGACTAAGCCACCCAGGCGCCCCATGTCTTGACTCCTTTAAAGCCTTGTATTTTTCATTCTACCCGCTTGTTTTGGTGGTTTTTCTATGAAGCCACTTTCATTTCCTAAGCTTCATTGTGCTTAAAATCTTGTTTTCCTTAAAGCTTGTAAGGTAAAATGGGCATGTTGCGTCATCAGAGAACTTAGGAATCTGCACGTTTTATAATGCCACCACAGATTGGAGTTGAGGCCAGGGCTCTTGCTTCTGTTCTTGTTCATATTTTTAACACGATAGAGTTACTAACTTTCATTCCAGAACTTGATTTAGTATTTCCTTACCCCTTCATGGTTTTCTTTGTATGGTGTCTTCTCTGAGGTCTCCTGTGGCTACCCTATTTAAGATGCGGTCCCCCTAAATTACCGTATTTCTCACCTGTTCTACTTTTTCTCTTTTCCATATGCTTATTACCTCCTAAAACTATATAGCTTCTGGATTTTGATGTTTATTTGTTGCTATATATTTAAGATAAGATCAGGAATCTTTTCTTTTTTTTTAGATGTTTTTATTTATTTTTGAGAAAAAGAGAGCATGAGCGGGCAGGGGCAGAGAGAGAGGGCAACAGAGGATCCATAGTGGGCTCTGTGCTGACAGCAGCGAACCTGATGCAGGGCTCGAACACCCGAACTGTGAGATCATGACCAGAGTCGAAGTCGGACGCTCAACCGACTGAACCACCCAGATGTCCCAGGAATCTTTTCTCTTTGGCTCAGTGCTGTCTCCTACATGCCTAGAATAGTGCCAGCTATATAGTGAACGTTCACAAATACTTGAGTGGTGGCTGTCTGGGTGAATGGGAGATGGAGAGTTTCCTCATTGTCATTGTGGACTAGCTTCAAAGTGAGTTGGAACAGAATGTTCCCAGTGTCTGCTTATCTGTGGGATTTGCTTTTTGTCCTTCCCCTGTAGGGCAGGAGTGGACTTGGTGAAAGAAGTGCTACCTGTGGCCGAATGATCTGTGATGTGGAAATTTCAGCAAAGGAGTTGATTCGTTGTAAAAGCTATCATTTGGCTGAACTTGTTCAACAGATTCTGAAAACTGAAAGGGTTGAAATCCCAATGGAAAATGTACGAAATATGTACAGGTATGATCCTGGATGGTTTGGAATTTGTCTACTTTGAAATGAGTGATAGAAGAGGCCAGCATCACCTTCAGGCTGGAGGGGAACTGCCTGCATGTCAGCCCCCATCTCTGTGACTTGAAAAATGTAAATTATTTTGCCTCTTGAATTATTCTTATTTTGTTAGTTTAGTTCCATCTCCCTCGCCCATCCTAACCTCGTCTAGGTGTTTCCCAAGAGCAGTTTGGAAATTCATGTGATAGTTAGTTTTCTACCTTTAATTTGTTAATTCAGAAATTAATATAAATCTTTTGGAAATAGAAAAATGGAGAAATCTTGAAGTTATGTGAAGATGCTACTTTAAAAAAATTTAAAAAAAAAAGATACTACTTGATTATTTCTTAGTTCCGTCTTTATTGAGGTAGAATTGACAAACAGAAATTGTACATATCTAAGGTGTACAAATTAATGTTTAATAAATGTACATTGTGAAATAATCACCACAGTCAAGCTGATTAACAGATCTGTCACCTCACATGGTTACTATTTATTTTTCTTTTTTATGTATGGTTACAAGATTGTAGCTGTACCCTGTCAGCAAGTTTCAAGTATACAATATAGTATTGTTAATTGTAGTCCCATTGCTGTACGTTAGACCTTCTGAACTGACTCATTTTGTACAACTGAACCTTTGTACTTAATTTCCTAAAAAAGGTTTCTTCCACTCCTCTTTTCATGCCTCATCCTTTTCTGCCCATGCCTCCCAAGTCCTTGGACTGCTTCTCTTTTGACTACACTCCCTCTAGGTGAGCTCATGGAGTCTCAGAATTTCACTAATATGTAGTTGCTGATACATCCTGCTTGGGTATCTTCAGCTTCAGTCTCTCCCTTGAATTCCAGATTCCTGTATACACCTGACTGTTTTACTTGATGTCTGATATGAACCTCCAGCCTAACTTGTTTAGAAGCTCAGCTCCTGATATTTTCCCCTAGGCTCCTCTTGGAGTTTTTCCCTAAGAGTGACACCTCTTATTTTTCTAGAACTACTGGAAACCTCCAAAGTCATCTTCAACTCAGAACCTTTGAGGCTTCCTCTTTCTGATAGATAGCCCACATTTGAGCCATCATAAAATCCTGTCAGTACTATCTTCAGAATAGGTCTGGATCTAACCTCTTCGTTTCCCCTCCATTGAACCCATCCTGGTCCAAGCTACTCTCCTCTTTCCCCTGGATTAATGAGTCTTAGGTCAACTTCTTGGTCTCTTTGCTTTTGCCCTTGACCTTTTGCTATTTGTTTTCAACCCAGGAACCAGCGTTATCTTGCCAAAGTTAAGTCAGATACTATGCTCTGCTCAAAATCTTCCAGTGATTTTCTCTTTTATTTAGAGTAAAAACCAAAGTCCTTAGAGTGACTCATAAGGTCCTATACAGTATGTCTCTCTGCCTTTAACTCTGTCCTTCTGCACTCCATCATTCTCTCTGTTCCAGCCATTGGTCTCCTTCCTGGTCCTAGAAGTGCCAGCTTCGTGTTCAGCTTAGGGCCTTTGAATGTCCCATTCTGTTTGCCTGGAATGACTGCTCTTCCCTTGGACATCCATCTGCAAGGATTGCTCCCTTGCCTCTTCCAGTTATTCATTCCAAGTAACTTCTTTCCTGGTCCTGTAACTAAAATGTCATTCTCTTCTCCTGACACTCAATATTTCCTTTGCTTCTTAATCTTTTCTCCTTAACACTGGACATGATGTAACATACCTTATATATGTATTTTAACTTCTACTCTTTCTCTCCCATGAAGACATAAGCCCCATGAGGACAGCTATTTTTGTCTTTTGGTTATACCTAGGATCTAGAACCATGCCCGGCACATAGTCGGTGTGTAATACGTACTTAGTAGATGGATTGAATATGAGGATTTTTAGGTAGTTTTCAGGTTTGTAGTTCATGTATAACTTGACTTTGTATTTATGGGAATTTTTCTGTGTGTGTTTGGAGAAGGGCATTGGGATCAGAGACATGGATGAATTTGTAGTTTCATACTAACCTTATTTTAAATTGTTTCCAAAGCCAAGGTACCAATGCTCTGAAGTTCCTCATACCAAAATTTTTGTAATATTTTATGAAGTTCTGATTATAGTCATTGTTTCCTTTAATTGCTTGATTCTGTTTCATTCTTACTTTTCTGTACAGTGAATCTTCTCATCTGTTGTACCTGTTGGAACACACCTGGAAAGATGCCAGGTTCATTTTGCAGATCATGTGTGAGCTAAATGTTCTTCCATTAGCATTGCAGATCACTAACATCGCCGGGAACATTATGGTAAATTTAACTTAGAAAGGGGGAAAAAGCATTTCCTGTTGGATTCTGTGTTTGCTTGGGGTAGTTGTTATATGATAATGAGTCTAAATGCCTGCTTATAAAATGAGTAACTTGTACTCTGAAAGCTGGGCTTCTTTTGTAAAATGAACTGGCTGCGTGAAGGGGAGGAAAACCAGGTGCAGAGTATGTTGAAATTTGGGTGAACATAAGGATCATCTCTAACATCTGGATGTGTCTCATTTGTGGAATGGTCTATTTGGCAGTAAAGAAATAGCCCAAGTTGACAGTATTTTAAGCTTTCTTTGTCTCCTTTTAACTATAGTGCTTAAAGAAAACGTTAGGATTAATTTTGTACCTTCTTATTTTTAAAGCAGCTCTTATTAGGAAGAATGATTGTGGAAGAGGTGCTGTGATTAAATTTACCACGTCAAAGTTGCTTTTGTTTGTTAGGGTTTTGAGCTCAAATTTAAAACATTCTATTTCATAGTCTAGGACGCTGATGGGCGGACGATCTGAACGTAATGAGTTCTTGTTGCTTCATGCGTTTTATGAAAACAACTATATTGTGCCTGACAAGCAGATTTTCAGAAAGCCTCAGCAAAAACTGGTGGGTCCACAATTGCATGGTGTTTTGCCTTTTTTTTTTTTTTTAAATCCTCCCCCCTTTTATTACTTCGGTGGCTTTTTTCACGGTGACAACGTCTGCTTCCAAAATTATCCCCTGTATACTCTTGAAACTGTTTCAGATTCGTTCCGTTGTGTTTCTGTGATTTCCTTCTTCACTTTTTACTGTGTGGATAAAAACTCTTTGTGAAATATGAAATTCTTTGAGGATAGCATTAAGCCTCTTTGATGGGTAACCATACAAGGAAAGTGTTTTGCCACCCTAGCTGTACCCAAAGTTACATGCCAGTTAAAACCTTTTTTTCTTAAACGCATGAGCCTTTATTTTTTGTTGCTTTGTTGCAGCTTTATGTGCTTGCAGGATCATGTCACCACAATCTGTTTTCTGAAGTGGCTTCCATGACATTGGAACTAAAACTTAGCTATGTTTGGTCAGCACTGATAGCAGTTTAACTCAAAAGGGGAATTTAATGTTAAGATGGTTCATGTTCCTGGATTTGTTTTATGTACATTATCAAAATGGGTTTAGAGAATATTAACTTACAGGAGTTTGACTTCTGCTGAGGTACTGAATATTTCTTGGTTCTTAATAAGCTACTTGAGGATGAATTTTCAGTCTACAGACACACTCATTTTAAGGCATCCAAATTAGAATAATGATTATATCAATATGAAATATTTTGTATTTCTACATCATGATTGTTAGAGTAATTAATTTAAGAGGTCTCTTCTATCTTAGATTTTACGGAATATCAAGTGTTGTATTTTTAGTATCCATTGATTTAAAAATAAAAGGTTCTATGAATTCAGAAACATCTTCAAGTAAAATTTGCATATTTATTAACTCAGGAATACAGTGTTTTAGTAACTCACATCTTGGCCTTCCTTTGGGTTTGTGAGCGTGTTACGGTAACTGCTGTTGACCTCTAGCTAAAAGTGAGGGATGTTAGAACTGTGTACTGCGCTTGCAGAAGGGGAATCATAAAACTTCTTAACTAGTTAATTAGTTGCTGGCTGGTAAAGTTGTCTTCCTATTTGACATTAGGGAGATGAAGATGAAGACATTGATGGAGATGCCAATAAATACAAGAAAGGACGTAAGAAAGCAGCTTATGCCGGAGGCTTGGTTCTGGACCCTAAAGCTGGTAAGTCTGCGTGGCAAGTTGCTTTGCCCCTGGCATTAAGGAATTTTTAAGGCAGACCTGGGCTTGAGAAGCTAGAAGACCTGAATTGTGTTTTGTACGTTAGCAAGTAGGTCTTGTAATGTCCTCATTTTGTTTTATGTTCTTTTGAAAATCTCACTTGCCAGTCGCCTGACCTGAATTCATATGAATATTTTTTATTTTTTTGCTGTGTTCCAAGAAAGCTTTGTTTATGGACATTGAAGTTCAAATTTTATGTAATTTTTACGTATCATGAGATACTCTGTTAAAACCTTTTTTTCAACCATTTGAGGATGTAAACACTATTCTTGGCTCACGAGCGTTACAGAAAGAAGGGGTAGGCCCAGTTGGGTCTGCGCAGAGTTTGCTAGCCCCTAGTCCAGTATCTAGTGATTTGTCTTATGGTGGGAGTACCCATGGCTCCTCCCATCTGCTCTAGAGGGCTGGCTCTGTCTCTGCCTGAGCTGCCGGTACCGTTAGGGTGGACAGCAAAGTTAAAGGAAGTACAGACCGTAACCACCACATTGAACTTTAATAGAGTAACTAGTCCTTATTGTCATAATGGCAAAGAAGATGTTTGGTGGTATGCAGAGCTAGACATCTTTTTTTTTTTTTTTAAACCGAGCTAGACATCTTTTTTTTTTTTTAACCCTCTTAACTATTTTTAAATATACAGTTAAGTAGTGTTACATATATTTATATTGTTGTATGGGAATAATGTGAATTATATCAAGTGACTTGAACTCTGAGTAGAAGACATTTTTGACAAAAGTGATTTTATTATTAGGGCACCTGGGTGCCTCCGTCACTTGAGCTTCCAACTCTTGTTTTCGTCTTGGGTCATGATCCCATGGTTTGTGGGTTCAAGCACCACGTCAGGCTCTGCGTTGTTAGGCTACTGGGGATTCTCTCTCACTCCCTCTCTGCCCCTTTCCTGCTGTGTGTGCTTGCTCTCCCTCTCTCTCTCTCAAAATAAATAAGCTTTTTTAAAAAAGTGATTTTTATTGTATTGAAAAAGATCAGTAGTCCTTTGGTGTTAGATAGATTTGGGCTTAAGTTTTGTCTGTGTGATCTTGGGCTTCCTCTTGAACCTCTGTAGGCCTCATTTTCCTCTTCTGTAAAATGGAGATAAGAGAAATATAGACCCTTGAAATGAATACAACACTGTATGTTAACTACACCAGAATTGTTTTTAATGTTTACTTTTTGAGAGAGAGAGAGAATGGAAGCGGGAGTAGGGACTGAGGGAGGGGGACAGAAGTTCCAAAGTAGCTCTGTGCTGTCAGCAGCAAGCTAGGTGTGGGGGCCTGGAACTCTCATACCGTGAGATCATGACCTGAGCTGAAGTCTGTTGCTCAACTGAATGAGCCACCCAGGTGCCCCCAGAATTTTATTTTTGATTGCACTAGAATTAAAATTTTTTATACATTTTTTTTGAGAAAGCGTGAACGGAGCAGAGAGAGGAGGAGATAGAATCTGAGGCAACTCCAGGGTCTGAGCTGTCAGCACAAAGCCCACTGTGGGCCCTGAACCCATGAACTGCAAGACTGTGACCTGAGCTGAAGTTGGACACTTTACTGACTGAGCCACAGGCACCCCTTGACTACACTAGAATTTAAAAAAAGAAAGAAAGAAAGAAAGAATAGTATCTCCCACACAGGGATTTAAGGAATAAAATGATTTTTTTTCATCTAATTTATTGTCAAGTTAGCTAATGTACAGTATATACCGTGTGCTCCTGGCTTTGGGAGTAGATTCTGTGATTTCATCGCTTGCATACAACACCCTATGCTCCTCCCAACAAGTGCCCTCCTCAGTGCCCATCTAAAATGATTGTTTAGTATAGGGCTTGACACAGAGTGTGCTATCAATATGTTTGCTGTTGTTTTATTTTCTTGATAGTGGACATTTATTTTGGTTCAGTTTCTTCTTAAGGTGAAGATAACTCTTTATAAATGTCCTAGAGAAATATAGTAGCTTTCTGTTTACCCTTTGCAAGTGAAAAGGGTGGATCGTTCCACTACTGACATTTATATAGATCACTTGTCTGATTTTAACACCATTTGTGTACAGGTGAGTGGGCTTTCCGCTGTATTCTTAGAAGGTTAAAAAAAAATGTGTGTGTGTGTGTGTGTGTGTGTGTGTGTGTGTGTGTGTGTGTATGTGTATATATATTTAGTGATACCAGTGAGTAGTTATATACATCTGGATCACTAAATATTTTGGGGACAGAGGTGGTAAGGTAGGTGGGAGAGAGTGCTTACTTGAAGGAGAATTTCACAACATTTTTTTGAAATGGATATGATGCCTGTGTAAAGTTTGATATGAGAAGGTGTTTGCCCATCAAAATGGTATACTTTGGGGCTGCTGCAGAAAGGGTCATTGTAGCTGGTTTCAAGGTGTGACAGGGTCCAAGTTTTCACTCTAATACAAGTGGTTTTTATGGAGTGGTAGTTGAGTATTTTTTCCCACTGGTGTAACTCACAGCTTTCGATGTTATATTGTTTTACACACACACACACACACACACACACACACACACACACAATGTTGTATAATTCTTCTAATGTTACGTTTTGACAAATCTGGTTTGTAACCCCCCCCTTTACTTCCCCTATCTCCTTTTTTTTTTTTTTTTTAAAGCCTTTTTGTAACATGGCTTTTTTATTGCAGGTTTATATGATAAGTTTATTTTGCTCCTGGACTTCAACAGTTTGTATCCTTCCATCATTCAGGAATTCAACATTTGTTTTACAACAGTGCAAAGAGTTGCTTCAGAGGCACAGAAAGCTACAGAGGTTTGTATTCAACTGAGGGGCTCTTTAATTTTTTTTTTTTTTTTTTTTAATGTTTCATTTATTTCTAGGAGAGAGAGAGAAAGACAGCGTGAGCAGGGGAGGGTCAGAGAGAGAGGGAGTCACAGACTGAAACAGGCTCCAGGCTCTGAGCTGGCAGTCAGCACAGAGCCCGACGCGGGGCTCAAACCCACGAACCGCGAGATCATGACCTAAGCGAAAGTCGGACGCTTAACCGACTAAGCCACCCAGGCGCCCCCTGAGGGGCTCTTTAAATTGAGGTTAAAAACAGTGCTTAAAGAAGGAAGAGAACCAAAGGGGTTAGCATTCTAGTTTTTCCTCTTAAGGATACAATTTGTCTTTTCTTAGTGGTCACAAAAGGGGGAATGTTGAGTAGACAGATATTTGCACTGGTTCTGTATTGTTTTTATTTAACAACCTTATTGAGATGTTATTCACATATCATGTATTTGATCTATTTTAAGTGTGCACTTTAATGGCTTTTAGTGTAGTCACCGAGTTTGCAGCCTTCACCACAGTCAATTTTAGGGCATTTTCGTTACTCCCCAAAGAATTCCTGTACCTTTTAGCTGTACCCTCCCTCAACCCCTCCTTTGCTTCCAGACCTTGGCAACTAGTAATCTTTCTGCCTCTATAGATTTAGGTATTTTGGACATTTCACATAGATGGAATCGTGTGACCTTTCATGTTTGGCTTATTTCACTTAACATACTGTTTTCAAGATTCATCTGCACTGTAGCATGTATTAGTACTTCATTCCTGTTTATTGCTGAATACTATTCCGTTGTATGGATATATATCACATTTTTATGATATATAGGATATATTTGATAGATATGACACGTTTATGATATATGGTGTGTATATGATATATTTATTTTAGAATCATCTTGTCGATTTATGCAAAAATGCCTGCTGTGCTTTTGATAGGGCTTGTACTGGATCTTTAGATGAATTTGGAAAGTATTGCCATCTTAATGTTAAGCCTTCCAATCAGTGAAAATTGGATCTTTCCATTTAATTAGGTGTTTAATTCCTTTCAGTGATGTTTTCTAGTTTTCACTACACAACTCTTCTTTTATTAAATTTATTCCTAAATATTTCATTCTTCTTAATACCATTGTAAGTGAAATTGCTTTCTTAATTTTAATTTTGGATTGTGCATTGCTAGTATATTGAAAGATAACTGATTTTTGTGTATTGATCTTGTATCCTGCAACTTTGCTGAAGTCATTTATCAGCTCTAATAGTTTTGTGGATTCCTTAGTATTTTCTACATATATCTTTATAATCTTGCTGCCTTATATTTCTTCTTTTTTTGTCTAACGGTCCTGGCTAGAACCTCCAGTACAATACTAAATAGAGTGGCAAGAGCAGACACCCTTTTCTTGTTCCTGGTCTTAAGGGGAAAGTATCTGGTCTTTATTTCACCATTAAGTATGATGTTAACTGGGGGTTTTCCATAGATGATGTTTATCCAGTTGAGGAAATACCCTTCTGTTCTAGTTCATTGCGTGTTTTTATCATGAAAGGGTGTTACATTTTGTCAACTACTTTTTCTTTATCTATTGAGATGATTGTGTGCTTTTTGTCCTTTATTCTTTTTTTGTTTTGTGTGTGTGTGTTATTTTTTAGATGTTTATGTATTTTTGACAGAGAGTTGGGGGGACAAGGGCAGGGAGAGAGGGGGACAGAGTATCCGAAGCAGGCTCTGCACTGACAGCAGTGAGCCCAATGCAGGGCTGAACTCAAGAACGGTGAGATCATGATCTGAGCTGAGGTCTGATGCTCAACTGACTGAGCCACCCAGGCGCCCCTGTCCTTTATTCTTTTAATATGATATATTACATTGATTTTCATTTGTTGAACCAATCTGTGTTCCTGGGATAAATTCCACTTGATCTTGGTGTATAATCCTTTTTATATGTTTCTGCTTTCAATTTGCTAATATTTTGTTGAGTTTTTTGTTTGTATTCCTAAGGACTTTTGGTATATAGTTGTCTTTTCTTGCTATGTTTTTGTCTTGTTTTGTTATGGTATTAGGATAATACTGACCTAGAATGAGTAGGGAAGTATTCCCTCCTCTTCTGGTTTTTGTTTTTTTTTTGTTTTTCTTATGTTTTTTTTGTTTTTTGGCGGGAGAGTTTGAAGGATTCATGTCAATTCCGCTTCACATATTTGATAGAGTTCACTGGTTAAGTTATCTAGTCTTAAGATTTTTCTCTCTGGTTTTTTTTTTAGATTTCCAGTTCAGTACTTGTTTTATGTCTATTCGGATTTTTTATTTCTCCTTGAGTCCATTTTGTTTTTTTCTAGGAATTTGTCTATTTTGTGTAGGTTTATCTAATTTGTTGTCATAAAAGTGTTGATAGTATTCCCTTATAATCATGGTTGTTTCTTTAAGGTTATTAGTAATATCCCTCTTTTATTCCTGATTTTAGTAATTTGAATCATTTTTTTGTCAATGTAGTTAAAAGTTTGTCACTTTTGCTGATCTTCACAAAGAAGGAACTTTGGTTTTGGTGATTTTCTCTATCTCCTGTATTTCCATTATAATCTTTATTCCTTTTTTCTGCTTTTGTTGGTTTAGTTTGCCCTTATTTTCCTAATTTCTTAAGGTAGAAGGTTAGGATTTGGATTTGAAATCTTGTCTGTTAAGGGGCGCCTGGGTGGCTTAGTCGGTTAAGCGTCCGACTTTCTCTTTGGTCATGATCTCTCGGTTTGTGGGTTTGAGCCCCGTGTCGGGCTCTGTGCTGACTGCCAGCTCAGAGCCTGGAGCCTGTTTCAGAGCCTGTGACTCCCTCTCTCTCTGACCCTCCCCTGCTCACGCTGTCTCTCTCTCTCTCTCTCCTAGAAATAAATAAAACATTTAAAAAAAAAAATCTTGTCTGTTAATATAGGTATTTACACCTGTAAATTTCCCTGCAAGTACTGTGTTAGTTTCATCGCATTAGTTTTGGCATATCATTCATGCCTTTATTGTCAAGCCCCTCCCCCATCAATTGACCATTGATCTGACTTCTGTCACCATCACTTAGTTTTGCTTATTCTGTAACTTCGTGTAAGTGGAGTGGTACAGTATGTATTCTTTTGTATCTGGCTTTTTTGTTCAGCATGTTTTTGAGATTCATCCATGTTGTTGCATTATCACTAGTTCTTTCCTTTGTGTTACTGAGAAGTATTCTACACTTGATTTATCTAGTTTCCTGAAATAAGCATTTGGATTTTCAGTGTTTAGCTATTATTAATAAGCCTGCTATCAACATTCACATCTTTTTATGGACATATACTTTTGTTTTGGGGTCGTAAATATGTAGGGAGTGAATTGGCTGCTTTGGATAGGAAGTGTATGTTTAACCTGAAAAGAAACTGCTGAATTATTTTCCTGAGTAGTTGCACTGTGTTACAGACTCCCACTAGCCATGAATGGGAGTCGTGCCACATCATCTCCATCACTTGGTATTTTTATTCTTTTAACTTTGGGGTATGCAAGCCTTTCTTGATGATTCTCCTCACTAAACAGCCTTTTTAAATGAATCTTGTTGAATTATTTCACATTGATTTTATTTCATTTATTTTTAATGTTTTATTTTTTTGGGAGACAGAGTACAAGCAGGGGAGGGGCAGAGAGAGAGGGAGACACAGAATCTGAAGCAAGCTCCAGGCTCCGAGCTATTAGTACAGAGCCCGACATGGGGCTCGAACCCACAAAGTGGGGGATCATGACCTGGGCCGAAGTCAGACGTTCAACCCACTGAGCCACCCAGGCGCCCCCACATTGATTTTAATCTAGTGATCAGTCAACAGTTTTAAGTAGGGCTTAATAACTTGATATGTTGTTCTTCATATATAAAGCTTATATAATTGACTGTCAGTAGGGAATTTAATTAGATGTGGTTCTTCAACAGCAAAAGACGTAAAGTAATAAAGTAACATGTTATCTCTTTGTATTGTTTTTCACTGATTCTTTGTACCTGTTGCAGAAGATATCTGTTCACTCTCTTGCTCTGTATTTCACATGTCTTTTAGTTCCAACCACATGCTTTGGAGCTGTTTTTCAGCCCCAGTTCTGTCTTCCTAGAAGAGAGAATCTTAAAGGCTTGCTTAAGTGGGTGAGCATGTCTGGTACCATCTGCTGTGACCACAGGAGTGAGTTCACAGAGTACAAATATGGCTGCTAAGGACAGGCCTTTCCTTGGGACTAGAGGAGAATCTTATAGAGAAGGAATTGGGTAGACATCCCCAAAGGTTGGTGACTGCCCTTGCCAAATACTGTTCGTTGGGCTCTGTCCTGCTACTGTGTGAGCCTGTGACAGTTGTCATGATCCAGCCTCCTTCATCCATTCCATCATTTTGTATTTTTGGTCTTTCTAGTTAGGACTCTGGGTATACAATAGAATCATTTCAGAGTTGGAAGGGACCTTAAAGGTCATCTAAGAAATACTATACACCAACAGTTTATAGGTTCTATATCATTTTTCTCTGCAGTACCTCATTTGATCCTCAAAATAGCTAGTGCCACACATCTGGTATTGGTTGAGCTGGGCCAGATCCTTTCACTTAACTTTTTATATGACCATTATAGTTGCTGTAAATAAATGGGAATGTGTACCACGATCTCTTTAATAGGTTTGCTATCATCATCTGCCATTTTGGAAAATAATAGGTCCCTGTTTATTATAACATTGTTCATTTAAAAATATTGATCTTTATAAAATCAAATACTTAGTAAAGGCTGGGTTATCAAATGGCGTTGACTTGCCGTACTTGAAGCCAAGAGGTTTATTTTTAATTCTGAACCTTTGAAAGGGCGAATGTGCCTGGCTTTGCTTTGCAGCCTGTTAATAGAATTAATGGAAGCTTCAGAAAAATGATCTAATGCTTTCCTTGCTTTTTCTTGCTGTAAATTTTCATATAAGAAGACTGCTGGTGACGATTCTAAAATGTTGCTATTCTTTTACCAATTGCAAATCAATTTACAGATAAAAGGCCTTACATAAATGCTAAGGAACATGTATATATTAATTTTCAGAAATTTCATGGCCTATTTAAATATATGTTCCAAATTCCTAAAGGAAATTTGTTGATTTAGTATTTGGGGTTCTAGTTTGTAGTCTAAAATACAGTAATTACCGGGGCGCCTGGGTGGCTTAGTCGGTTAAGCGTCCGACTTTCGCTTAGGTCATGATCTCGCGGTTCGTGGGTTCGAGCCCTGCGTCGGGCTCTGTGCTGACTGCCAGCTCAGAGCCTGTAGCCTATTTCAGAGTCTGTCTTCCTCTTTCTCTGACCCTCCTCTGCTCACGCTGTCTCTCTCTCTCTTTCTCTCCTAGAAATAAATAAAAATATTAAAAATAAAATAAAACACAGTAATTACCATGATTCTCCATAGTTGTAAGAGTGTTATGGCATTTTGTTTGGGAGTGCGTATGATTTAAAACAAGTAGTTGGGCTGCTTCCCCCTTCCCCCAGTAAATCCTAGAGGTCTCAATGCTTCTTTTCAAAAGAATTTCCCCACACATGTTGCTCCCCAATCTTTTTGAAGGGAGGAGAGGAATATATATAGAAATTGATCCCTTTAAATGATATCTACGTTTGTCAGTAATGAGAGAGGTGGAGATACTGGGAACAAGGCTGTTGGAAGTGGGAGAAGAGGGCGGCGTGGACTTGTTCTCAGCTTTTGTTTCTGCCACCCACGTGCTGTTGGCCTATACTTAGGCAAGAAAGTAGCTTTTCAAGATGTGATCATTGCATAAATTGCCCACAAATATTATTTTTGAAAATTGTTTTACAAAAGTTTGATTGGTCTGAAATTTCTGTTGTATCTTCATCAGGATGGAGAACAAGAACAGATTCCTGAGCTGCCAGACCCTAACTTAGAAATGGGCATTTTGCCCAGAGAGATCCGGAAGCTGGTAGAGAGGAGAAAACAAGTCAAACAACTAATGAAACAGCAAGATTTAAGTCCAGACCTGGTTCTTCAGGTATATATTTTCACTGAGAGACATTTGAGTGACAGTCTCTGCTTTTAGAATTTGATTAGGAGTGTTTTAAAGATGATGCTGTTTGCATTTCTATGGGCTTACTTTAAATTTGTGGGCAGGAAACCATTCACAAACACTAGAATGCCTCAGAATGGAAGACAGATCTATCTGCAAAGCCATATCTGGACCAAATCCTTCTCACTTCTGGGAGCTTTGGAGTCTGTGTTTGTGTTTGCTTATTTCCAGAAGGTCAGGGAATCGTGCATCTGGGAGGATGGGCTGAGTGTGTTAAGAGTTCTTTTTTTGTTCAGGGACATGGAGGGTTTTTCATTGTCATTGGTGATCTAGAAAGGCATCTAATGTAATGATTAAGCATCTGCAGATATTGTTGTTTGTCTTTTGTCCTTGTGTGGCCTGCAGTATGACATTCGACAGAAGGCTTTGAAGCTCACAGCAAACAGTATGTATGGCTGCCTGGGATTTTCCTACAGCAGATTTTACGCCAAACCACTGGCTGCTTTGGTGACGTACAAAGGAAGGGAGGTAAATGGTATAACGATCATATCTCTAAAGATGAGAGATTTTTTTTTTATCTATACATGTTCCAGTGTGGGAGAACCCAGTTTGTTGCCTAGTTAAACAGCTTCAAATGCCCCTTTCTTAGGACAGATTCAATATAGATAGGTTTATAAGTAAGGATCCGTTCATTCATCCATTGACAAAGTATTTATTGAGTGTCTACTCTGTACGAGACATTGTTAAGGGGGAAGACTGTTGAACAAGACATAAAAGGTGAGTGAGCAGAATGTGAGTCACATTCTACCTAGAGCGAGGGGTGTAGAGTGGCATGTAGTGGGGACTTGGGATGGAGAGACCGTAGTTGGGAAGGAAAAGAGACTTGTAAATAAGTGAATAAACAAACATAAAAAATAAGAGAATATGGTAGAAATCAGTGCTGTGCTGATAATTAAAACAGGGTGATGGGCTAGTTTAATTAATGTTAAGATGGCTAGTTTAAATTGGTCGGAGAAGATTTCTTTAGTAGGTAACAGGAATGACAGCAAAGTGATATAAGGGAGCACGTGTGTATGCTGATACATTCGGTTGGAGTACAGGGCAAAGGAAAAGATCAAGGAGAATGCCTCCATTTTCACCCTTTGGCTGATTAGCTTATGGAGCCATTTACTAAACTGGAGAAATCTGCAAGAGGGAAGCAAACCACAAGAGAGTCTTAACAGTAGAGAACAGGGAGGGTGGGAGATGGGCTAGATGGGCCATGGGCACTAAGGAGGACACTTGTTGTGATGAGCCCTGGATGTTGTAGGTAAGTGATAAATCACTGAATTCTACTCTGTATACCAGTATTGTGCACTGTGTGTTAACTAAAATTTAAACAAGCATTCGCGCGCGCGCATACACACACACACAGTTATATACATATAAAATGTAGAGAAATTTGGGAGAGAGGGATTAAGAATAGTGTTTTGGCTTTGAGATTTGTAATAGATCTCTAGGCATGTTAAGTAGGCAGCTGGATATAGAAGTCTACAATTCCAGGAATAGATGAGGAGTGGAGTTAGGGATTGAGAGTTACTGGCTTTAGAAATATGAGCCAGATATGAAACAGATTTGATACTGTCACTTTGTGACAATATAAGCCTCACTTGCTTTAGCCCCACATGTGTGGGTTTTTCTTAATTTGTAAAAGAATAGTTATGTTAAATATTAAATTCCATTTCACTTCAGTAAGCTATTTATTCCTGCTGGTGGATTTGGACTACTCAGTCTTTTTTAAAAAATATTTTTTATTTTTAATATTTTTAAATTTAATTTAGTTTTTAAATTTACATCCAAGTTACTTGGCATATAGTTCAGCAATGCTTTCAGGAGTAGATTCCTTAATGCCCCTTACCCCTTTAGCCCTACCCACTTCCCACAACCCCTCCAGCAACCCTCTGTTTGTTCTCCATATTTAAAAGAGACTACTTAGTCTTAAGGAGGAGGTAGTTAGTTCGTGGTTATGAGTGGAAGGCTCTAGGTTGTTAAAACTATGGCCCATGGGCTAAATCCAGCCTGCCATCTATTTTTGTAAGTAAAATTTTACTGGAACACAGCCACACTTACTTGTTTATGTTTTGTTTGTGGCTGCTTTTACATTACAGTAGTAGAATTCAGTAGTCACTGTCAAGAGTTGCATGATCTGCAAAGTGTAAAATACTTGCCATCTGGCTCTTTTCAGAAAACAGATTTCCTGACCCTTGCTTTAGAGTCTAGACCAGCACTGTCCGGTATAAATCTTGAGATGATGAAAATGTTCTCCATCTATGGTTTATAATACAGTCGACCACTAGCCCAAGTGGCAAATGAGCATTTGATATCAGGCTGGTGTCAACTTCCTTAGCAACTGGATTTTCAGTTTTATTTAATTGTAATTAAAATTGATTTAACTTTAATCATCCACATGTGGGTAGTGGCTCCTGTATTGGTCAGTGGAGATCTAGCTGGCATGAAACAGACAAGATGTTCAGAGCTGCTCTTGTGTTGACAGTCCTATCTCACAGACTTGGCTCAGGGCACAGTGAGGAAGGGCAAAACGTGTATTAAACACAAGGAATATTTGAGGAGCTTCCAGATGAATTATTTATCTAAAACCCTACAAGAATCCATTGGTATGGCTAATAACATTCCCATTTTGCAGATGAGGAAGCTAAGACTCAAAGACGAAGCATTAACAAGTGACTCTTTTGAATTGGAATCCATATTTTCCTGATTATATGGCTTCTGCTGCAGTAGTGTTGCCTACCCCATCTCATGATGTCTTTCATGTCTGTGCTTCTGTTTATATTCCTCGAAGGCCATCTTTTTTGATACTTATCTCAAGATATAGGCCCTTTTTACATGGGAAGATACAGGTATTTCAGGGGGTAGTTGAAGTGAGGGAAGGATGTTTTCAGTTTCTTAGGCTAAGTTTACTTTAAAATTATTTAAATTTTATTTCTGTGTATATATCCAGTGGCTTCTGATAGAATACCATCTTATTTTTGTATTAGGAAATGCACTCACTTTGCCCCAACTGGGTGATAATACATGGGTTGACTATTGAGATTGGATCAAGGTTACTCTTAAGTTTCTCACGAGAGGCAATAGTTGACAATTTACTCCCTTGGAGAGTGCCTCTTGCTGTTGGGAAATCCCTGTTGTTACATTTTCTGCATTGGCTCAGAAATCCACAAGCTTAAAAGGGCACTGTTGATAATGATAAGCCCCAAATTTGTCCAGCGATCTCCCCCACTCTCCTAATCCATTGTACTTTAAGGGCAATATTTTTGTTTAGCTTGATCTTTAATAGGGTATTTAAACTCTGTTTTAATTTTGCTGTTGTATAAAATACAGCAGTAACAAATCTTAATAAACTGTTAAAAAAAACCCTTTACTCTCTCCACTAAGAAACAAAGCGTTTCAAACAAATCTAGAAATAATTGTATGTGATTTAAATTCTTGGTTTCTACTTTCCCCTTGTCGCTTTCCCCTTTGCTCCTTCCCACAAATAAAAAAATATAACTACAGAAAGTCGGCCTTGAAAGTAATGGGAGGTTAATGAGAAATAATAATTATACATTTGCTCCTTGGAAATCTTATTCTAGAAGAAGATTCAAAGCCACCTACAGAAATTATTTCTTAAAATAAAACTGATAAAGTATTGGTGATAATTCTTAGTACTGGTGGATGGAAATAATCTCTGTGGTAATCAGTCTTGGGGTTTACTAGCATTTTCCGTATATACTGTTAGGCCTTTGTGATTTCAAACATTTCTTGATTATTAAAGAGGTAGGAAGGGTGAGGTATAAAATGAGAGTCAGTTGGCTGAAATTTTGGAATACCTTTATGACTTATCACAGCTGTCTTTTTTGTAAGGAGATGGAGTGGATGAAATAACACAGTAACTTCAAGATCTTAGAAGTTGTTTGTTTTTCAAGTCCTTGTAGGATAAATTAAGGTTCAAGTGGAAATGAATAAGGAAACCTGGTAGCATGCCATCGTAAAAGATTATAAAATTCTACATTTGAATATGGATTAATATACAGTCTGGGGAAACTGTAAGCCCTCCTCCCTTCTTGTTTTTAGCTCTATTTTGTGTGTGCTTAGTTTTGTTGTAATCATGCAGGTTTGGCTCTGGTGACCTAATAATTTCTGTAATCAAATGTATTATGACTGCTAGAGTACTCAGCGTAATTAGTAATTGTATTTTTATTAACAGGTTTATAATCAAAATGCTAATAGTTGTGTCAAATGGACATCAATATTGTCTTTGCCCAGGTGTGATCTTTCACACTTAAACTCTTCTATGATTTTTAATTGCTCAGTGGTAGAGGAATTAGTTAATGGTTAAAGAATTGTATGAGGGACCTCATAGCGTGCAAGTTATTTAAAAATAATGGAGTTAGTGTTTTCAGAGAAGTAATGTGGAAACTTAGTTTATAGATGCTCAGAAGTGAATCAGGATAAATATCACCTGTATTTGTGTTTGTTCTCCATGTATAGAGAGACATAAAAAAAGATACTGGGCAGGTTGATAGCACCGGGTGGACACAGATTTCAAGCCAGTCAAGACAACGGTTGTCAAGTGACTGGTGTGGTAATTGAAGTGATTGTTCACTAGATGGCGATAGACACCCTGAGATCATTAATCAATTAAGAGTTTTTATTCTGTGAACAATAGTGAAGGCCATGTAGTGACACAAATCTGTCCAAATTTCGGCTTTGATTAATTTTGAAACTGATAAAGGCTAACACTGTACCAAAGGATTGTAATAGTATATTGTGTTTAAAATGATTTTTTTGAATTCTAAGTTTTTATTGATAAGAACAATCATTGAATGTATCCTAGCAAGCAAATTCTTCTATCACATAACTAAATTCATACATGTGGCCATGAGGCTACGATACATGACTCAGTCACAGTATCTGGCTAATCCAAAGAGAATTGAAATGATTTTGATACATAATTTTGCCTCTTTGGGTTTTTTGAAAAAGGGATTTTAAACTTACTCCATACTTAAAAGCATATTCATTGCATAATCTTTAGTGTACTGATAATATTTGTCTTTATGGAATAATTAGTACTTGCTGATGTTGGTATTGTTTTATTTCTGCACTCTGTTATTTCTGTGCTCTTGATAAAACAATTTTTGGTCTGGATTTCTGGTTGCATTTTAAAGCGAACGAATGCTCTCATGTTTGGGTATAGAGCCCGTGTGTTTTCCATTTCTCATCTGGTAGGCTGACACGAGTTCTTGCCACCCGGTTGTAGTTGCCTATGTCTCACTGGTGTTCGGAGCTGAAATTTGTGCATTTAGAATATGTATCCGGATCATTTCATGAAAACATTGCGCTCTGGGCAAGCCTTCCTGACAGCCTTTTGGTGATGTGGTAGCGCCAGTCAGCAGCCCTTTGGAATGGCCTCTGGGCCAGAGGGCTGTCGCCTCTATTGGTGTCCATGGAGAAAGAGAATGAATGGAGAATCTCATAATTAAGTGCTATGGGAGACTCTCATCTTTATCTGGAAATAAGCAAAAGTTTCACTTTTCCAGTCTTTTTCTTAAGAAGTGTAGTTTTTTTAAAAAGCAGTAAAATACTACAGAAACATTTGAAGACTGGTTCCTTCCCACCCTCTCTCATTCTTTTCTCTTCTTCAGAGGTAACTGCTTTCTAAGGGTTGGTTTTTACCCTTTTTTGCCCATGGTGTTTTGCTTTTACAACAAACCTTTATCTATACCAGTGGTGCATTAAAGGGTTTTTACCATTTATGTGTCATGCTATACATCATTTTTTTGCAGCTTCTCCCCCAAAAAATGTAGAGGGAAAAAAGTAGGGGAAAAACCCTAGTCTATATTCCACTTTTAAATTATATCCATATTGATGCATTTTTAGATTTCATTTATTCATGTTACCACTTGTATAATATTTCAGTGAATAAATATAGCCCAGTGTATTTTTTGTTCTCCCACTGTCCATGTTTTCAGGTTGCCAAGTTGTCCCTTTAGGTTTTTTTCCCTTGATGAACAGTGCTGTGGTGCAGTGCCCCACAGGCGCAAGTGTCTGTCCTGTATTACTAAGAGTGAGATCTGCCCAGCCACAAGCAGTGTGTGACCTTCGATTGCTAACAACAGTCATTTAATTTATCATGGCAAGCTAATTCTTTCAAATAGCTAAATTCATATCTGTGTCCGGTGGCGGAGAGGGGGCGGTCACAAAACCAGGCTTGCTTAGTCAAAGTATCTGAGGTGAGCCTGAAGAGAACTGGAAATGATTTTGACATACAGTCTTGTCTCTTTGAATTTGTTGGTTTTTTTCCTGTCCAGGGATTTTCAACTCACTACAAACTTCTAAACTTGATCTTTAGTGTTCCACATCCTCATCGGCACTTGTTATTTTCTGAAGTTTTTATTTTTTGCCACATGAGTGTGAAATGGCATCTCATTATGATCTTAATTTGCATTTCCTTAAGTATTAATGAAGTTGAGCGTCTTTCCATTTGTTTTAACTCTTCACTTTTCTTCTCTGATATGCCTATGTGTATATATCCCCTCCTCCCTCCCGTTTCTTTTTGTTTCTCTCTGTTTTTATTTGTTTTTGTTTTGTTTCTGTTTCTTTTTGTTCTTTGCTGCTTCTTAGGAATTAAAAGGCTAGTTCTTGTTTGGTCATCTGTATTGCAGATATCTAGTCTGTGGCTTGTCCTTCACCTTTACGTGTGGTCTTTGAATGTGTACAAGTTTTTTTTTTTTTTAATGCCAAATAATTTGATTTATTCCCCCCTGTATACTGTTTTTTTTTTAAAGAAATCTTTTCTCTTCTGCAATGACAGACATTCTCCCTCAATTTCTTTTCTTACTTAGATCTTTAATTGTATTTGTCTGTTTGCTTCCTTATGGAGTTGTTGAATCTGTTCCTCTATTCCAGGGATCACCAAACTATGACCCATGGGCTAACTTTGATCCATGGCCTGTTTTTTGTAAATAAAATTTTATTGGGCCCCCATTTGTGTTAGGTTACAGCAGCAGAGTTGAGTAGTTACCACAGAAAGTAAATGACCCATAGGGCTTAAAATACATACATTTTGGCCCTTTTTGGAAAAAATGTTTGTGGATCTCTGGTCTCAAAGAGAGCCACGAACAATAGGAAAGTCCCCTTCCTTTCTAACACGTCCCATCGTGTTAGAGGAAGAGAGAGGCAGTTAGACTGTAAAGGACGTTATACAAAAGGAAAGAAGGAAGGAAAATGATCTTTTGGACACATGAAACTGTAGAGTTTGAAGTTCTCCTTTGCTCAGATGGTCATAGGAGAGCTTCATTCAACCCAGGTAGAACTCAGGGGAGGTCTGAGTCCTCTGAGGTTGTAGACAGCATTTTGTGTGTCTGTGCACAGGTGTACGTTTTGGGTGGTCGAGAGCGCATCACATGGAAGAGTTCTCAGAGGGGAAACTGATGCCCAAAGGATGAAGAGTTGTTGGTTCTCAATTTTTCCTCTCTGCCTTCTTCTGTAGGTTGAGGGGAAACTTTTACCTTAAAACTGTTTGCTTTTTTTCGCCGAAGACATGGCAGTGTGGTGAATTGTCTTGCCAGACCAGACCTCTGGAAACTGTGTCGGTGGTAGCAGGGGAGAGTTCTCCTTCTGTCTCCAGAGTTTTAATAGCCACCGTTAACACTGCTTTTAATTTCAGCTGACCTCCTAATGTTTTGATTTTTTTAACATAATATTTCTTCTAAGGCTGAGGTGAAGGTCTGATATGTTTTGGTAGAATATATTTTATGTTAAAAGGAAGCAGTATCCTTTTTCAGTGATCACAGGTAACTTATCACTTTTGAAGTTGTTTACATAATAAAATTCTAGGTCAAAAACTTTTTATTGCCTTTTTTATTGTATTTCAGGGGTGCTTGGGTTCTAAATTCTTTGCAGTGCTTCAAAACTGATAATGCTATTCAGCGTTAGTAATTCACACCTACTAATTCAGAATCTGTGGCAATTCAAATGAAATGAATTGAAATTCTTCATAGTAGAAATTAATAGTTATTTTGGAGCCTAGGTTCTTTTCATATACCTTTCAATTCTGCAGAGACACCTATTTCTAGTCAAGTAAGTAGCATCTTAACTGCGGATCATTTATATTGATGAACGTTTACTAATTAACATTAACATTTGCTTGTTCATTTCTCTATATCCTTTCTGAAAGTCGATGACAGTAGTGATGGTAAATACAAGAATAAGAAGCATGAGGGGGTGCCTGCATGGCTCAGTCAGTTAGGTTGTCGGACTCTTGATTTCAGGTCAGTTCGTCATCTCAGTGTCATGAGATCGAGCCCTTTCTCATTCTCTGCACTGAGTGTGCACTCTGCCCCTTTCCCCGGCTCATGCACGCTATCTCTCAAAATAAATAAATAAAAAAGAATAAGAAGCACTGATTTGGAAATACCCCATGGAAGACTGATCTAAATTATGATAACTTAGGCATTCAGTAATTTCAGAGAAAGCCAGTGACAGAAGATTTGAAGTATATAGAATAATTCATGCTTTATTAACCTGGTGTTGCATTTATACAGATAAATAAGTGGGTTACATTTAGGCCTGGTTTGAATTTACATACTTGAAAACACTGTCATAATATTTCTTTCAAAATAGCCAACACTTGGGATTTTTTTTAATTCCTTTTTTTTTTTTTTTTTAACATTTATTTACTTTTGAGAGTGAGGGCAAGGACAAGTGGAGGAGGAGCAGAGAGAGTGAGACAGTGGATCTGAAGCAGGCTCTGCACTGTGCACGCAGAGCTGGACGCGGGGCCCATCTCCCGAGCCATGAGGTCATGACCTGAACTCAAGTAAGGAGTCAGCTGCTCAGTCAACTGAGCCACCCCAGGCTTCCCTAGACTTTTTTAAAAACCTGAATATAGTCAACACACAATGTTAACATTAGTTTCTGGTGTATAGCTTAGTGATTCAGCAAGTTAATGTGTTATGCTCTGCTCGCCGTAGTTGTAGCTAATTGCCATCTGTCACCATAGAGTAAGTCAAGGAAGGAACAGGTACAGCATAGGGAATACAGTCAGTGATATTGGTTATAGTGTTGTATGAGGACAGATGGTAGCAGAACTTGAGACTTTTTTTGTTTTTGCAAGACTTTAGACTTTTAAAAATAAATTGAGAATGCCCATATCCTTCTTTCTTAATAATTGGAAACTAGCACCTCCGAGAGGCCTGAACACTCACCTGTATGTGCTTTTATGGTTTTGAACATTTGAAGGTATGTGTAGGTTTTGGAGGATGCAAGGCAATTTGGTGTTAGAGAGAGCTGGGAAGAGGGAGGTGAATGAGGTCAACACCTGCCTGTGAAATGGGCTAGGGTATGTGAGTGTGAGAGGAGAAAGCTTCAACAAGGACATAGCAATGGACTTTTTTGTTTATCCCTTTATGTTTCCTGAGGTTTTGGATGGTTGCCTCATCTTTGTCTTCTTTAATGTTTATGTATGTATGTATGTATTGATTCAGAGAGAGAGGGAGAGAGTTGCAGGCAGAGGGAGAGAGTTGCAGGCAGAGAGAGAGAGGGACAGAGGATCCAAGGTGGGCTCTGCGCTGACAGCAGAGAGCCCAATGTGGGGCTCAAACTCAGGAACCATGAGGTCATGACCTGAGCGAAAGTACGATGCTCCACCGACTGAGCCACCCAGGTGCTCCGTGCCTCATCTTTGTCTTGTACAGGCTTTGGAGAACCCAAGGAAGAGCCTATTTGTGTTGATCACACAAGTCTTTGTCAAGAAGGAGCACTGCGCACCCTCCTACAGACACATTATACCGCTAGATGCCAGTAGCAGTAAAAGGGGTCCTGGGGCTGTGTGGGCTGGCCTCTCCCATCTTTCAGAATCTTCTCAATACTGACTTTAAAAGTGCCGAGATTTATTTTTTTAAGGAAGGTTGAATTCTTCAGTCTCAATATAAATTGGTGCCTTTTTAAAACCCACACACTGGATGTTTTACTGTTAGATTTCAAAATGAGTCTACATAAATTAGTAAGAACACTTAAAACTTTTCTTTTTATTAACAAAAGCGTATAGTCTCACATTGTATATTCTCTAGTCTCCATTTCCCTTCATTTTGTGAGGGATCACTCTCTGTATGTTTCAATGTTTCATCTAACACCTAACCCTCTGCCCACAAAGTGAATGTTAGGTGGCTTTAACTCTGGGATCACATTGGCCTAGTAGTTTCTTCACTTACAGATGGGTGGATGTGGAGGGAATGCATTTTTAAAAATAGGTTCTTGAAGATGTGGTTTATCTATACCATGGAATACTACATGGCAATGAGAAACAATGAAATCTGGCCATGTGTAGCAACATGGATGGACCTTGAGGGTGTTATGCTGAGCGAAATAAGTCAGGCAGAGAAGGACATTTACCATATGTTTGCACGTTGGCATAAAATTTAATTGTCTTGTTCTCCAGTCACTCTGCATAGGTAATTTCCTGGATAATACTACCTTTTTAAAAAATATTTTATTTTTGAGAGAGAGTGCACGCAGTAATGGTAGTGGCAGAGAGAGAAGGAGATAGAGAATCCCAAGCAGGCTCTGTGCCGACAGCAGAGAGCCCAATGCAGGGCTTAAACTCACGAGACACAAGATCATGACCTGAGCTGAAGTCAAATGTTCAACCAACTGAGCCACCCAAGTACCCCTCGGTAATACTACTCTTAAGGAAAGGAGGAAATATCATATAATTTTTTTTTTCTCTGTTTTTTTTTTTTTCTCCCACATCCTTTTTACCCTTCTTTTCACAAATTGCAGATAGAGATGGATTGAAGAGAAAGGATCACTGCTAACTGAAATACTGATCTTTTCTCCGGCTCCCCTTTTCCTCATCTGGCCAGGTAATAGATTTATGGGTGATGAGGTCACACTTGGCAGTCTTGCAGGTTTCCCATTCCTCAGATGGATCAGCTGCCCCATTGTTTGAACCTGATGGTGTACAAGATATCAGTGCACTGTCGCCTTGCCTGAGCCGTGCCAGGTACGTGTATTGCTCATGGGAAGAATCTACCCTGAGCAGCCTGCACCGTCTGGCAGCCAGAGCACACTGTTCATAGCAGTGCAGTCAGACCCTTTACAGACACATCCATCTCAAATTTAAAAACAAAACAAGCTGCTTGGGTTTATTATGGGTCATGCTTGGTAAACTAGGGAAGACTAATAGAATGGGTGCCTTCTGTTATCTTTCCTCATTTCAGTAGGCAGCCTGAGCCTGCATCAATTTGCCATCTTGTAAATACTGTGTCACGTTATGGTGAGTGGAGTTTGGGGAGTTGTGAGAGTTGTGGAAGGCAGGGAGAGGACTCCTTGTATGTGTTTGTGTTGAGAAGCTGTATGTTTTGAGACAGGGATTCCAGAACCCTGTGGTCAGTGTTTCAGGGATCTTGTACCTGCTTTGAAATTTTGTGCCAGTGTTGGGTTGTATGCCTGTCCTTGCTTCCTTTTTGTTATTAATTTTTTGGTCGAATTCACTTTATGTCCCTTTTAAACTTGAATATATTAGAGTCTCAACATTTAAAATATTTCTTTGAAAATTCCCTTCCTCTTAAAGGGCAAAATGAAATAGAAAGTAACCGAAGTAAGTCTCTCCTTGCATGGTGAAGGGAACAACAAAGCATAAATGATTGCCACAAAAGGGTTATGTGTGGTGTTTGGAATTATTGATTCCTCTTCACACATTTGCGTTTAGCTTTCTATGACCTGTTTTTATTGGCTTTATTGTTTCACGTTGAACAAAATTAAAAAATTTTTTTATATTTATTCCTTTACTGAGAGACAGAAAGAGACAGAGCATGAGCAAGGGAGGGGTACAGAGAGAGGGTGACATAGAATCCCAAGCAGGGTCTGGGCTCTGAGCTGTTAGCACAGAGCCTGATGCGGGGCTTGAACCCATGA
Source organism: Hyaena hyaena (assembly GCF_003009895.1). Classification (NCBI taxonomy): domain Eukaryota; kingdom Metazoa; phylum Chordata; class Mammalia; order Carnivora; family Hyaenidae; genus Hyaena; species Hyaena hyaena. The sequence continues at coordinate 823,277 of NW_024081242.1, read as the reverse complement.
ACTGTGAGATCATGACTTGAATTGAAGTCAGTTGCTTAACTGCCTGAGTCACCCAGGTGTCCCCATGTTGAACAAAAATTTGTGGCTAAATTTTGAGACTAGCAATGAGATTTTTTTGCCTTAGGGCTAGGAGTTGAGTGGCACCAGAATGGAGCAGAGATGAGGTTTTGGTCATAATTTGGAGTGTCAGACATTTGGCTGTATTTATTTCAGGGGCTTTTCACCCCTGTTGACTTAACCACAGACTGTATTTTCAGCCCTGTGCAGGAGGGTGGTGTTCCTTCCGCTGGCCCGGAGGAGGAGGGTTGAGGAGGGGGCACTTGGGGAAAGTAATAAGCTCATGGGCTATTAATAATGTGCATTGTCTTAAGGCCACATGTAATATTTCTGTGCGCCGGCCAACAGGGTAGGGTGTATGTTCTATTTAAGTTGGATTGCATGGTATGGTGCGATAGACAGCTGATCATGTTGTTACAGGGAAAATTTGTGTATTTCTTAATCGTGTCCTGATGGGGCAGGAAAAATAACTTGTTTGTGAAAGATTGGCTTAGAGTGGGTGAATATATTTAATTTAGTTACTGATTCTTGCCTCATAGCCAGAAATTCTTCAAGTAATATTTGCTGTGTGTACAATGGAGGGAAACGGAGACAAATGACATTGCTTTTGACCTGCAGGCTTGAGACGAAAGCCTTAGGTAAGGATTCCAGTAAAATTAGAGCTAGAGCTTGGGAGGCCAAACTCGTGATTCCTTAGTAGTAAACAAGAGAAAAGGTCTTCTGTGGGGGCAGAAGCCATGCAAAAAAGCTACAATATGCACCAGAGAAACTGTGGACCGGAAGCCAAGGGTGTGATGCCCACCCCCCTGCTTGCTGGCTTTGTATGGCCTTGAGCAAGTCAGTTATTCTGAGCTTCTGTGTTTTCACTTGTTAGAGGGTGCCAGATGATGGCGATTCCTGCCACATGCTACAGTTACAAAGCACCTTAACAATATACCATCGTTTCTTATAACAGCCCAGAGGAAGCTGCCAAGCCCCTATAGGTGTTGGGCCTGGTGCCATTGTGGGGGGACACAGTGATAGGCTTAAGTATTCAAGGACCTTGTCTTCATGGAGTTTTCAGTCTGGTGGATGAGAGCCATTAAGCAAACAGTCACATGAACAGTTCTGCCATTCTAGAAGAAGATAAGTGCTAACAAAAGCAATGCGAATTTCTGAGTGCTGCTAACAGAGGTCCTCTGCTGGGTCCAAGCACCTAGACTGAAGAAGAATCCGAGGTTCCCTGAGCCTGTGGTACTGGAGCTGAGATCTGAAAAGTGTGTGCTGGTGTTAACCAACTAAAGGATTGTAGGGGTATGCATTCCAGGGTGCAGAACTGAGGGAAGGCTGTTGTAGCTGGCATGTAGACGGAGAGGGGAGAGCGATGGGAGGGGAGGTTGGAGACGTGGCAGGAGTCCTACCTCGCAGGCCACGTTGAGTGAGGGGGAGGTGTCAGCAGGTCCTGTGTGTGGATGGAGGGATTGGCTCCCATTTGCATTTTGAGAAGATCCTGGTGCTGAATGAGTTGGAGTGTTCGGAGTATATGAGAGAAACGAGTTAGTGGGCTCTTACTGAAGTATTCCAAGCAAGTGATGGTGGTTGCTTGGTTGGTGTGATGGCTGACAGGGGAAAGGGAAAGATCCAGACGTGACAGAGATATAAAAGAAAAAATCAGCAAAGCCTGGTGGTAGCTTGCATGTGGGGCTTAGGATGGGCAAAGCATCAAGTACAGCTCCGGGACGGCTCTGGCTCCTGCTCGTACCCCCGCCCGGCTGACTCGTGCGTGCAGATGGACAGGTTGTCTCTTCCCAAGGTGACGAGCAGTGGAAGAGGACTGGCTCTGAGGCTGGGAGAGGGAAAGATGAGTGGTTTGATTTTGGGCATGTTACTTTTGAGGTAGCAGGTTTTAATGTGGGAGCCCTTGGTGTGTTGAGGTAAATTTAGCCACGGCATGGAGGAGATTACTTTGGAAGAGGAAAGAATAGTAAGAGAAGTGGGCATAGGGCCCAGTTTTCCGGGATTCCCAGCGTGGCATGGCTTGGAGGAGGAGAATAGACTTAAAAAGTTGACTGTAGCAGAGCCACCAGCGAAGGAGAGGAGGAGGAACACGTGACACCATGGAAGCCAGTAAAGAGCTTTCCAGATGGTGGATGACTATCACCAAGAGACTGACAGTAGTTTTGAAAATTGTCCATTGCATTTTGGGACGTGGAGACGATCATGGGCTCAGCTGGTGCCTTTTGAATGCAATGACAGTGGGGAGCGGAATTGCTGCACGTAGAAGTCGTGCTTCTCCCCCATTGATGGGTGAGGGATGTGAGGCACAGAGAAGTAACTTATCAAACAGCTCACCTGAGTTGCAGATCTGTAGCCCAGGCCCAAGCCCAGGGGCCTTGCACTCCCTGCTCTTACCCTTCGTCCCGCCACCTGTAGCCCACTAGGGTCCCGGGTAAATCACAGGTGAGTGCAACGCAGCTCTGCTTCTCTCCAAGCTAGGGACCCACTGACTGCTCACTTAACCTCCCTGAGCCCCCCCCCGCTTCCTCATTTTTAGCAATGGTAACTACCCAGTGAAGGAGGATAAAATGAGATAATTTTTGTTAATGCCTTGATCAAGTGTTTGATACGTAAGAAGCGTTAAGTAAATGTTGGCTAAAAACTTTAACACCTTAAGGTGGCCTGCCTGGCCTCTCTTCACAGCCTGTCTTACCACTTCTACATTTTTCTCTTGCTTGAATGCTCAACAGTCTAGTCTAATAAGGCCAATTTGTATGCTGTTGGCCAAATTCTTTTCTAATTTGTTTCAACTTTTTCATTTCTTCTGTTTTTTGGGCCTTTGTCCACCTACCTCACTAATTTTTTTTAAATTTTTTAATGTTTTTTATTTATTTTTTGAGAGTCAGTGCGAGCAGGGGAGGGACAGAGAAAGAGGGAGAGACAGAATCTGAAGACAGGCTCCAGGCTTTGAGCTAGTCAGCAGCTCAGAGCCGGACGCAGGGCTCGAACCCACACACTACGAGATCATGACCTGCGCTGAAGTTGGATGCTGAACCGACTGAGCCACCCAGGCACCTCCATCACTAATTTCTGTGCCATCTTCCTCAAAACTCAATCTCCCTGACCTGCTTAACCTGACCTTCCTCACTGTTTAACTTAGTGTCGTTAGTTTATATTTATTTCCTCTTACAAGTTCGATAAGTTTGTTCAGTCACTCACTTGTATGAAGTAGATTGGGGGCCCAGAGTGTATTTTCATGTCCTCAAGCAGTATCTAGTGGCAGCACAGAGTGGCGAGCGCCGAGTTATCTCCTGCGATTTCTGAAATAGCTGTCCTCCTGTCCCAGTGCTGAGATCCAGTTGTTCATAAGTGCTGCCAGCCTTCCCTTCAAAATCCTCAGCTCGGACCACTGTCCTCTGTGGCCAGGGTCCCTGCAGCAGCCTCCCTTTGGTGTCTCCCTTCTCCTCTGGCCCCTCTAATCCGTTCTCCACACAGCAGCTTATCTCTATTTTTAGTGTGATTGCAGCGAGTCGCTTCCAGCCGCTTCCCATCTTGGTTCACCTTGGCCTCCAAGGTCCTGTGTGGTTCGCCCGACTTCTCCAGTTGTCGTTAGTGCTGCCGACCTGCTGCCTTCCCCTCCCCTGCTTTTGCTCACCCCCATGGGCCGCCACTTTGAGTTCTACACACACACTCAGTTCTACACAGACATTCAGTTCTGTCCCTCCACAGGGTCCCTGTGCATCTGGGCCCCTCTGCCCGGAATGTCCCTCCTCAGGCTTGGCGCAGGCTTGGTGCAGGCTTGGATGCTTGTCTCTCTTCAGGCCTTGGCTGATATTCGACCTCATTGGTGAGGCCTTCCTGACTCCTTTACCTAAATAGGCTCATCCACCCCGCCTCTGGCTTTCATTTTTAAATTAAATTTTTTTTCTTTTTTCCCATTATTTTTTTTATAGAGTAAAATAACATTCGTGTGGCCATCTCCCGGAACATGTTAAGATTTTTTTTTTTTTTAATAAAAGAAAGTCTTACGGGTAGTTACCTCGTGTTCCCTTCCCCAGGCTCCTTCCCTCTCTAGAGGCAGATGCTGCTGTGAACTTGATAGGTCTCTTTCCTTTTTCTATGCCTTTGTTACTCTCCACTGTGCCCAATTGTGTAAATGACGCATCATATTTGACTTTGCAACTTGTTTTTTCTCTCACCATTCTATTTTTGAACTATATCTGTGTTGATACATACAGATCTGATAATACATTTGAACTGCTCTATTGTATTCCATCATATGAAAATTTAGCAGTTTAATTTCCCATTTTTCTAGTAGATGGTCTTTTAGGTCGTTGTTGGAATTACACTATTATGAAAAGTAGACGTTCCCATACTTGTCTTTTTGTACGTGTGTGAGAGTTTCCTTTGTCATGTTCTTTTCTTGCTCAGCACCATTTTGTTCCATTTTGGCACTCATCATTTTGCATTAATTAGCTTGTTTTTATGTTTGTATTCATCTTTATTAGACCATGAACTCTCTTAGGGTAGGGAGTTGGTTTTACTCAGCCATATACACACAGCACCTATCCCAGACATTGGCACCTAGTAGGTACCTGGTTGGTACTTGATGCATTTATTCTACCAGCTTTCCATGTGTCTTGTATACTGGGTCCCTCTGGGTTTTGAACTTCAGCTTTCAGATTACTGAAGAAAGGTGAACACTGATGAAATGATTTACCAAATCCTGTCGGCAATGAGTGCAGGTGATTAGGTAAATCTGGCGCGGAGACAGCCTGAAGAGAAGCAAAGTTCAAAGACAAGTTTAAAATTTAAAGTCAGCTTGGGTTAAATGCTTTTTTAAATTTGAAATTTGGAGATGAAAGATGACCTGGAGCCCCACAGGCTAGTTTTGGTTAAAGGAGCTGGCTTGGTTATTTTGGGTTTCCTTCCACATCTGTAGCGTTATTTATTACTACAGAATTGTGGAGGGCCAAGGGGGCTTTTGGTATTCGTATTCTAAAGTCATTTTACTTCAGAATTAGAAAATGAACTGTCAGTCTGTTATTTATTTTTGGAGTGGGACTTGTGGTAGATACGGGAGTACATGGCCGTACATAAAGACATGCGAGAGGAAATTGTTGATCTTTGAGGCACAATTATTTAAATCAGTTTTTTAAAATACTCTTTTTGGGGCACCTGGCTGGCTTAGTCAGAAGAAAGTGTAACTCTTGATCTAGCTGTTGGGGGTTCAAGCCCCACATTGGCTGTAGAGCTTACTTAAAAAAAAAAAAAAAAAGAATTAAAAAAAAAAACCCTCTCATTTTTATTAGGTTCTGCGGAATCAGCCTATGTATTCTGTGCTGTTAGTTTTTTTTAAACTCTTAAATGTTTGCTTATCATCACAGACTTCAGATTGAAGTATTTGATGCTCGCATATTGAATTCACCTGCAGGGTGTGAAGACCGTCTCATAGGAGCGAACAGATTTCCCTGCACCCCTTTGCGGTTTTTAAAATGGAGATCGCTGCTGTGATCACCCCTGGGCCCTGGTTTCCAGTACAGGGCATGTCGTTCTGTCCTCCAGGAGCCTGTGCAGACTATAAATTGAATCATTGTAAATGACTTTTGGAGATCTTAGCGGAGGGAAAAAAATACAGCTGTAGTTAAGTCCCATGCGGATGCCTTCTGATTTATTCTTCAGTATAGAGTATGTTGGTTCCCCTCCCTACTCAGTACATTGTGGCACATGTTCCTGGCCCTCAGGTGTGGTGACAGTTACTGTGGACTTCCAGAGAGAATGAGGATCAGCTCCCACTTTCCCCATTGTATGTAAATAGCACATAATTAGACACACAGCTCAATTAAGGATAATAATAATAATAATAGTTAAGGCATATTAAACATCTAATGCTCGCCAAGTGGCATTCTAAGCACTTTATCCTAACAGCAAAACTCTACTACAACATATAAGCCAAATTTTAAAAAAAAGCAAAACTTTTTCCACTTGTGTAAAATGTAACAGTCATGTTACTGTGAGGTTTGTGAAAAAAACGTTTTTCCAGTTTGTTTTCTAGTTGCTACGTGTGTGGCAGGTGGCATGGAAGAGAAATTGTGTTCATGGATGAGATGTATAGAAATGTACTGAACTGAGAAAATCTAAATGGTCATGAGCTAGTTATTTCCTAACATTCTGTCTCCTCGTCATTCACCCCCTCAATAAAAGCTTCAGCCTGTTTCTATAAATAGGGGCTGGGTGGGGGGTGGGGCCAATCATCAGTATTGAGTTTGATCTGAATTTGCCTGATTGTGAGGCAGGTTAGCATGGACTTTTATGCTCTGGTTTCTATTTTAGAGGAGAGAACTGAGGCGGGGAGATGTCAGTAGCTTGCCCAACGTCACAGGGCTAGTGAATCACAGAGCCATAATTCAAATCCAGGCAGTCTGAGCCCCCAGTATACCTCCCCCAGTATACGTTGCCTATTTTTTTTTTTCTTTTTGTGAGGTTGTTTATGCAACAGGCATCATGAGATGGGAGAAAATAGTGTTCTGTCTTCACAGTGCTTAGAGCCGTTTTTGTTTGAAAGGTTGTATGCCGACAAACAGGTATCAGTCTGAATAGGTTAGTATTTGCTGCCACTGTGGATTGTCCATGCACGTGGGCAACTCCTTTTTACTTCCACAGTCTTGTGACATCAACAGTGAGGGCATTTGGTCCTAATTAACAAGACCCTAGGAATGAAATTTTTAAGGAAGAGGATCGGGTGAGGAAGGCAGAATGGAAAGACAAGGATGAGGGAGGAGGAAGACTTGGTTCTGTTGTGTCTTTTATGGCAGAATTGGCGGTGGTGGATGGCACCGAGGTGGACAACGAAACCGAGATGGTTCTGGAGTATGTCTTTGTGTAGCTTGTCTGTGGCGCTCACTGCCTGTCAAAATGGCGAAGGTCGTAGAGTGTTTGCTGTAAGCAGATTCAACAAACTGATCCAGAAAAATGTATTCAGTAATCTTTGCTTGACGAGCAGAACCTAGCGGTTGTTGAAACCAAATGAAGGGGATTAAAAACTCCCTGAACTTTTATTTACCAATCAGATTGCATAGGAAAAAAATAGCCTATTTTTAGACTGAGGCTCCAATTATGCTAAGCCTTGAGGATAATGAAACAGTCTGACACAAAAGAGTGTGGTGACGCAAGTTTGTGTGGTGAAATTCCAAGACATTCACTGACTTTTTAGGATTCTGCACAGCGAATAATAAGCTCCTGAAATGTTTGTTGCCCAGAAACAGTGCTTTATTCTTTTACGTGCAGCGTAATGAAGTGAACCTGTGTTGTAATTTGTTGCTTGCATGGAGAAGGGGCAGTGAGCACACATCAGCTCTCCTTGCATCCTGCCTCTGGCCTCTTGTGTGTCCCTTGTATTTGCTGAAGCCACCCAGTCCTGCTATTACTAATAGCACCCAGCACTGCATATCACCTCCTGTTTGAGTCACTCTCATTTTGCCGCAGGTTCTATAACCATGAGGGTTTCCAGTTTTTCACTTAATTTTATGCTGCAGATTTCACAGAATTGGGAGGCTTTTTCCTGCTGCTTTTCATTCCATGACAGAATTACCCTTTGCTTTTTGCTCCTGTTCTTTCTTAATCATGTCAGGTGACATCTTGCCTTGAAACTAATTAGTTGGGGGACTTAAGTGAGCTGCATGCTGGCACAGGGCTTCATTGGCTGCATCGATAGAAGTTGGTGGCTCATGCTTTCCACTCTCACGGTGCCTTTTTCCTTACACGTTTGGTAATGGGCTTTTGGGTTTTCCTTCTGCTGCTTGCAGTGGCCTTCCAGTAAATGAAGCTGGGGTGCTCGGTGCTCATGTGATAGAAAGTGTAGCACTTCCTTCAGAGGTACCTTCTTTTCTTCCTCCCTGAATCCTACTAAACTTGGGTCCTAAGGAATATCCTGGAGCCAAGAGCTCTGCCATCTTCCACTTTGCCTCAGAGTTTTCTTTTTGAAAGCAGTCGCTGGGAGAACTGCAGGAAAGCAAAACGAAAGACCTGTCAAACCCAAGAAGCCCAAGTTGCCAAGTTGGTGGTTTGTGGAGGGCTTTGATGAAGTGGGGAGGGAATGAGCTGTGGAGTAGATTAAAGGGCTTCTCATTAGATTCAGACTGAAGTGCATTGGTGTGGCCAGTGCAATACCAGAAAGCATAAAATAGCAATCACATGATTGATAAGGACGGCCTGGTTGGACGAGCTAGGAAATGGGAGCTGTCCCTGCGGGTTGGGAATATTATCTCTTTTTACAAATGAAGAAAAGTCTCAAAGGGATTGAGAAAATTGCCAAGGCCTCCTTACTTACAAGTGGCTTAGATGAATATGGCCACTTACAGGTGTCCTACTCTTCCAAAATACAGGAAACACAGACACCAACAGTATTTATCTTCTTATGCTTGGTAAGTAAAACATAGCTTTTTTGTTACTAAACTTCAGTAGAGAGCTCTTTCTTTAAACTGTAGATGGGCTCAATTCAGTTCAGTTGTCTGGCCTGCTGTGTGCCAGGTGCAATATTGAGTCCTGAGGATGCAAGAGTGGGTAAGACCATGGTTTCTGATCATAGTTTGAGTTGAGAGTGGTGTGGAAGAAAAGGAAAGACCTTGACCTGCAAACAGATGTGTTACCATATGATTAAGGTATAAGGAAAGAAGGGAGGAAACTACCTGGAGGTTAGAGAATGATGTCCATGTCCATAGAATAATTCGTACTCGTCAGTTCCATGGATTCTTTGGTCATTGATTGCCAGGTTTTGCCCAGAGAGGTTTCATATGCTGTCTTTGTAGGGGTGAAGCCAAAGAGGAACCGTATATTGTCACAACCTTGGAGATCTTTCTTTTTTAGCCAGAAATCTGCATTAATGCAGGTGGCAACTTTTTTTCTTTTTGGTTTTGGTAAATGAAGAATCTTGGATTTTTACAGCCATTAAGATTTTTCTTTTCTTTTTAAAAGTTCATCCATTCATTCAAGTAATTTCTACACCCAGCATAAAATTCACAACCCAGAGATCAAAAGTCACATGTTCTTCTGACTGAGCCAGCTAGGCACCCCAGCTCTTTCTTTTCCTAATTTTGAACTTTCCTCAGCTGCATATCTCCTTGCCCCCTTTCTCTGACGGGAGGGCAGAGGGGTTTCTAATTCCAGCTTAGCATGTAATGGTTATTCAATAAAAAGGTTTTGCCATGGTACAAGGGAAGTTGAAATCTTCCTGTGATTCATTCATACTGATTTTTTTAGGAGGGAGATAGAAGAGGATTCATTTTTGTTGGACAAAAAGCAGCCTCCTCACCTCACCAGCAGTAATGAAAATTATAGACAAATCATTAGGTGTAAATCACAGTCCAAGATAAGTGAAAAAAATTGTAAAACTTAAGCTTGTTTTTTAAATTCCATCTTCCAGCTAGATGCATTCCATCTCCACCCAGAATGCTGGTGGTACTTGTAATTCTTACACTGTGTCTCACCCTTGATACATGTTCCATGAAGAATAAGGCAATTATGAAATAACTATTGGTAATCTCTGAGGAATCCTGGATTATAGGTGTTCCAGGGTCTGCCAGACTTGGAGACCACCTCCCCTTCCTGGAGCAAACTAATCTTCAGGTCTTTTTCATCACAGTAAGATGGGAATTGTGGGGAGGCTGTCAAGAATCAAAGAGGGGTCAGAATGTTTTACCCCCTCTCATTCTGTAATGAACAGAGTATAAACCAGCGTTTGAACATGACCCTTGGCCTGATGGTGGGATTCTATAGTACCTCATGCAGTTAGAGGTGGTGAATCTTTCCATACTTTTTTCGGGGCAGAAATAGCACAGTCATTGAAGCGTAACTCTTGTATTTGGTATGCAAATTGTATATAACCATGTCAGGATTTTCTTGAGGGTTTCAGTCTAGAAGACCAAAGACAGAGAATCTTGATTCTAAAGTTTCTAAAAGGCGAACTCAAGAAGATCATGTAAGCTACACAGTACAGTTCTATAAAAATTAGCAGTTGTTTTCCAGCATTTTGTAGTGAGGGCTGAGTCAGTTATTGGTTCACCAAGAACAGGTAGTGTTGTTAATGTTTTTCTTTTAAGCTTAATACTGGGTGGAACCACACGAAAGTGCTAATTTTGAAAATCAGAAGTAGCTGAAAATCAATAATTTCATATGCTTTATTCTAAGAGTTGTTCCTCTATTTTTTCCTGATAATAAAATTACTGTGTGTCTATTGGAACATACTTAGAAAATATAGGAAAATAAAATTTACTCATAATCGAACAATCTATGTTTAGGCTTTTTTTCCATCTTTGCCTATGTGATGTTCACAAGAATATTATTTTTAAGAAATGTAATTTGGATTATAGCTCATTTTTGTGTAGCATCTGCCTATTTATATTGAACCTATCACAGGCATATCCCTGTAATTAAATATTTATAGAAACTGAATTTTTACTGTTACAATTTCAGCAAGTAGATGTCACATAATTTATTTTTATTATTTTTAATATTTTACTATTATAAATAGTGCTGTAATAAACATCTACATGAATCTTGGTCCATATCTTTGATTATTTCCTTAGGATAAATTGTCCCAAGTGGCATTTCTGGGTTAAAGAGTGTGAACTCTTAAAACTTATTTCCAAGTTGCTTGTACTCTTTTATGCTTCCAGAACAGTGTCCTGGGGAACCTATCGTACTATAACATCACCACATTAGCTATTACTTCTAAAACCAACAAAAGAAACAGGATAGGCCAATTTTGGTTTTTTATCTTTCATAGGTTTTACTGAATAAAATCACATAATTTGATTTTATCAAAGGACCTGAAAATGTTTCTCATAATATTATTATGGTCCAGTCAAACCAATGTGAACTAAGTGTATATGAAATTGGGGGAATCTCTAGTTTCCCAGCAGCTATACCCTAGAGAGGTTTTATTAGTGGATTGTTTTCAATTGCTAGGGACATTTCTATTATTATGTGGTGAGGCTCAGTGACCCTGTCCTGACACACGTTATTTGTAGAGACTTAGATGAAAACAGAACATGCACTTAGCAGCTTTGCAGGTATGTCACAAAGTTGAGATGGTTGGCCGTTAGTGATTTCCTGCCGGATTTTGGGCTCTTTAAGCATAGGAGCCAGAGTACTGAGAGCATTTGTTCAGGAATCAGCTGTGTGGCTTTGGGTAGTTACCTCACCTCTTTGTGCTTCAATTTCTTCATTTAGAAGCCAGAAACCAACAGAATATTTACCTCACATGTTTGTTTGGAAGATTAAATGATTTATTAAGTATAAAGTGCTGAGAATAGTTCCTGGCCTTTACTATGTGATCAGTAAAGGTTAGCAGCTTGTTGTTAATCTTTTTCTTTCTTAAATGGCAGAGGGCACATACTTCTTCAATACATAAATGAATGACAAAATAAACATTTAAGAGACTTGGTAGGCAGTTAGAATGGGCCCATATTGCAAGTGAAATGTAACAGACAAATCTTACATTTATGTTTTAGAATATTAGACTGTTGGGGTGCCTGGGTGGCTCAGTTGGTTCAGTATCCAACTCTTGTTCTCAGCTCAGGCCTTGATTTTAGGGTCATGAGGTTAAGCCCTGCATTGGGCCCTACACTGGGTGTGAAGCCTACTTAAGATACACACACACACACACACATTTATAGGTAATGTTAGACTGTTGTGTAAAGAAAGGATTGAAATTTATCCTGTGTAGCTCCAGAATGTAGAAATGTAGTTAATTGCCAGAAATTAGCAATAGCGGACTTTCTACTAATTAGCTCTATTAAGCAATGGAGTTGCCCTTTCAGGTAGTGGAAGAATTCAAACAGAAACTTCCAGACTATTATAAGTATATAAAAGAACAGAGAAGCCTTCTTTGAATCAGAGGTTAGGCTCGATGACCTCTAAAGTTTCTTCCAACTGTAGGCTGGTTCTGTGATTCTGAGTGGAATATGTAGGATTATCACAAAACATGCAGTAAGGCCCCATGAGTGCATCGTTGGAAGGGCTGATGCTGCTAATCTGGGCCCAGCTTGGCCCTCCTTGCTTCACTTTCTTTCACCTGTTGTGTGTCAGCCTGGCAGTGGCCCATTGCCCTGCTTGATGCTGTCTTACAGCTTGGTATGGTGTCCCAGGCTGCCCCCCTCCTCCACAGCAGGGCCAAAGAGATGAATATTTGGAACAAGGGCACTTTTTTTTTTTTTTTGTAAACAAAATCGGAAGAAAATTTTTGCTTGCAAAGTGTGTCTCAGAAGTGTTTAAAAAACCGAGCAGAAGGGGGCGCCTGGGTGGCTTAGTCGGTTAAGCGTCCGACTTTCGCTTAGGTCATGATCTCGCGGTTCGTGGGTTCGAGCCCCGCGTCGGGCTCTGTGCTGACTGCCAGCTCAGAGCCTGGAGCCTGTTTCAGTCTGTGACTCCCTCTCTCTCTGACCCTCCCCTGCTCGCTCTCTCTGTCTCTCTCTCTCTCTCCCTCCTAAAAATAAAAAAATAAAAAAAACAAACAAACAACCGAGCAGAAGGTTTTGTGAATGTTAAATGTGCTTTCAAAGGAGTGGATTGTAGATTTCACCTTTTGCTTAAGAGTTCTGGGCTCTGGGCCTTTGTACTTGCCTGGTGTACTTGCCCTAAGTGTAGCATCAATATTTAATTCCCTGAGAGGGTGTCACTGAGCCCCTACTGTCGTACATTCTGTTTGGACTTATATGCCTTAGGCTGACCTGATTTTTCTGTCATTATGAACTCTGAGTCGTTGCCCTTAAGCTCTTTAAAGGTAGCTTCCAAATCAAGTTAGGAAGCTGACTTAGGAGCCTGAGCAGTTGCCTGCTTTCTTAGGGCTCTTTGCCGAATGATTTTTGACATGTCTTGTCATTGTTTTGTGCTGCTCTCCCCATTTATAATATTTAGAGCATTGGCTTTTTGCCACACTTGTCAGGGATTTATGGGAGTTAATGACATGTAGTGTATAAAGTGCTTTGGGATTCTTTCATGCAACTTGGTATTATCTTGAAAGCAAGAGGTTTAACTGTTCATTTGTTAGATAACTAGTGGGATTTTAAACAGATGTAATCACACCATGTCTATTATTTAACATATTAGGTGATTTGCACCAACTTTTAGTGCTCAAATTTTTTTTTTTAATGTTTTATTTATTGCTAGGAGAGAGAGGGAGAGACAGCGTGAGCAGGGAGGATCAGAGAGAGAGGGAGTCACAGACTCTGAAACAGGCTCCAGGCTCTGAGCTGGCAGTCAGCACAGAGCCCGACGCAGGGCTCGAACCCATGAACCATGAGATCATGACCTAAGCGAAAGTCGGACGCTTAACCGACTAAGCCACCCAGGCGCCCCATTTAGTGCTCAAATTTTAAACGAAGTGGCATTCTTTCTTCTTTTTTTTCCTGTGTGTAAAACCTGTTATTAGGAAATGCCTTGGGAAAAATTGGGAGTCGGGGGCCCAGAAAACATCTCCCCTTGATGTTCTTCAGTGTTCTGAGAGTTGAGGTGAAGAACCACGGCATCTCTGCATTTCGCTGTTGCTCCCACTGAGTATGGGAGTGGGAGTTTGTGTGACTTGTTGTCATAGAGGTGTTAACTGAGGTCAGTGCTGTGCAGTGCATGGCCCAAGGGCTAGCCGCGCTGTGTGCCAGGTGGGTTAATATGTTTCAGTGAAAGTATCTGTGGAATTCTACAGTGGATCTTCTTTTGTAGCCATATTAATTTCCCCCCTTTTGAGTAGTATCACTTTACTGGCCAGAATCTAGAGCGTGCACATGTGTTATTAGAGTGATTGGAAACAATCATGACAGACGGAGTGAGCTTTATGGGGATGATTCTGATGCTTTCAAGGCCTAGGGTCTCATCGCATATATTTTGAGTTGGAGCCATAAGCCTGGTGCCTTAAGAGGGCTTTGCTTCTCCTTTTAATCTTTAAGATTTATAAAACCAGGAGCTTTGTGGCCTTCAGTAGCAGCATTCTAATGTAGAGCCTGAAGGCCCTTGGTATCGATATCGAAGCCAGAGGACTAGATGTGTTTTTACTCTTGTCCTTGTGTTGAGTGAATGTGTACAGTGCACAACTCTTCAGGGTAAAAGTGAGGATAATAGAGTTGGAATACATGGAAGATTTTTTAAAAGATTACTAAGCTTTAGATTTCTGGACTCCTCTCATTTGGACTAAAAGGAACCTTAGTCCAAGCCCCTTATTTTATAAAGGAAAACGTTGAAGTCCAGAGGGTCCAAGTGAACCAGAATCAGGACTGCTCTAAAACCCAGGGATCTTCTTTCCCATGCCAGAGCTGGTTAGATCTTACCATTCTGATCACTGCTGTAGAGCACCACTGCAGCAGCTAGAAAATACTGAATCATCATATAAGAAAATGATGATTTTAAAATAACCCCGTAAAATAATGCAGTCATTGAGTCTGTAGTCCAAGCAGGTTTTATCATTTGTATTAAGTAACTCAGCTGTTTCATCATCTTTGGAAAGTCTGAGCTGACTATTAATTTTGTCCACCTTTTACCCAGTTAACAGAATGCTTACTCTCTTATTGCCACTTAAAAGTCATCTGGAAGACTCATGCTGACAATGTAATGCGCGGTGAAGGAAGGGGGTAAAGTAGGAAAACATAATTATTGCATGCACGGTCTTTTTAAAGGCTGTTTTCTCTTCCCTCCTCTATCTTTTCCCCAGCCTCGTTGGGTGGATCTGATTTATATAGCTTTGTTTTCCCCCTTTCTTTTCCTAAATTGGGTAAGAGCTGAAAAACTATTCAGGAGTAGCTGTAAACCGTGGCAAAGCCTGTGAAAAAGACAGTAGTTTGTGCCTTTCTCAGCCTTGTTATAGATCTGTGGATAGTCTGCAGCTTACAAAACTGTACTTAAATATTTTCTATAATATAGGTTGAGGACAGATTTCTATTTGCTGTTGATGACTGTCAAAACAACTTCCCTCGAGCGATTGTCACAGAGTGCGAGGCCTCATTTTCTGATGGAGAAACTGCTTTGGTTTATCCTCACTGTATTTTTACGTGATTATTTCTTATTTTCTCAAGTGCTTATGACATTTAATAAATTTGCAGTTGAGAATTGTGGCAGCCAGTAATGCGAGATAGGGAAATTGGGCACCTGGAAACTATTTAAATACAAACAAATGACAACACAACTTAACCAGCAAGAATATGATTTTGAAATTGTGAATGAAAAGTGATCTAGACCTGAGACAAGCTGAAACTATTTCTCCCTTCATTCCTTTCTTATCCAAACTTTCTTTTCCTTCAAACAGAGGCAAGTCTTTTGTGTAATCCTTGGTAATTGATACTTGTTGGAGTTCTTTATGTCACTTATCGATGGATAGTCTTCTTAAGGTTCAGTGCTCAAGATGTAGCATTTTTTTCAACTATGTCTTGCTGAATCCCAACTGTCTTCAAGGCATATTGTAAAACCAGCACTAGTAATAAACAGATGTGTGTACAGTATAATTTGTGTCTGCTTGTTTTTTTACATTTGGTTTTGTCCCAGGTGGGATGCTATTCTAAAGGATGAGATACAATCCAAAAAGATATGACCAAAATAACTTTCTAGGCCTCCTAATTGTATGAATATTTAGGAAGTATTCTGCACACGGGGAATATGGCTTGTTAAGTTTTAGTTACATCGAAAACATTTTGAGCTACTAGCCTCAGTACATAGGGCTAAACTTACGGGAATGCTGAGAATATATTGTTTTGGAAAGAACTGTAATAGCCTTCTGTTTGTGTTATATGTTCTTGTTACCACAATGCAAAAGAAGTACGCAGTGAATAGATTTTTTCAAGGTGTACACTCTTTTAGTATTTATTTTTTTCATTCTTAAAACCTTGTTCATGTTATGCTTTCTTGTGGTAAAAATTGCATGAAATTTACCGTACTATTTTTAAGCATACAGCTCAGTAGACTTAAGTATATATTCATGTTGTTGTGGGATAGATCTCCAGAAATTTTCTGTTTTGCATGACTGAAACTCTATACCCACTGAACAACAGCTTTCTGTTTCCCCCTCTCCCTGGCTCCTACTTACCACCCTTTTGCTTTCTGTTTTTGTGAATTTGACTACTTGAGATGCCTCATACGAGTGGAATCATCCAGCATTTGTCTTTTTGTGCCTGGTTTATTTCTATTGGCATAATGGCCTTGAGGTTCATCTGTGTTAGAGCATGTGACAGGATTTCCTTCCTTTTAAAGGCTGAGTAACTTTCCATCTTATGTATGGATGTACCACATTTTGTTTATTCCTCCTTTGATGGACATTGGGGTTTCTTCCACCACTGTTGACTGTTGTGATTAATCTTTAATTTTATGTTTCTTGGATAATACATTTTTGCCAGGTTAAAGTCAAACACAAATGTTGGTAGATAGGTGTGGGTAATTGAGTGTAACAATGGACAAAGGTATATAAAATACCTGTGGTTTTAAAAATTAAAGTGTATGTGGGTGGCTCAGTCGGTTGAGCATCCGACTTTGGTTCAGGTCATGATCTCACAATTCGTGGGTTCGAGACCTGCATCGGGCTCTGTGCTGACAGCTCAGAGCCTGGAGCCTGTTTCAGATTCTGTCTCCTTCTCTTTCTGCCCCGTCCCAGTTCATGCTCTTTCTCTCTCGGTCTCAAAAATAAGAAAAAAATTAAAGTGTATGTATCTCTTAAAATTCTTTAGTATTGATACCGATTTAAATATACCTAAGTATTTTATAAGTATTCTATTTTGTTGTTTTATGTATGCTTACAATATTTTTTAAGTTGATCGTCAACCACTTGATCCTGAAAATTGCAGGTAAATTCATTGAGGCGATGCGATATTAATAGAGGAGTTTAACCCAGGCATGTACAGCCTTAAGTTTTCTTGAAACTGAAATTGTCTGTGAGTTCTTCTACAATGCTCGTGTACGGTTTTATGTGTGAGACCTACCATCAATTATAAAAGCATCTAATTGGGGGCGCCCGGGTGGCTTAGTCGGTTAAGCGTCCGACTTTCGCTCAGGTCATGATCTCGCGGTTCGTGGGTTCGAGCCCCGCGTCGGGCTCTGTGCTGACTGCCAGCTCAGAGCCTGGAGCCTGTTTCAGAGTCTGTCACTCCCTCTCTCTCTGACCCTCCCCTGCTCATGCTGTCTCTCTCTCTCTCTCTCTCCCCTCGAAATAAATAAATAAAACATTAAAAAAAAAAAAAAGCATCTAATTGAAGTTTGTTAAAGCATCATGTAAGCAGCCAGATGATACAGGCGCAGTGTGCAGTCCACCACCATTTGGAGTACGGTAGGAAGTGGATAGTTGCCTTTTGGAGTCTTGGGTGAAGAATACTGTTTCCTTTGACTAACTCTCATGGAATGGTTAAATGTGGAGAGAATATTGAGCTTGCCTCTCGATAAGACATTTACTTAAGCTTCTTGTTACCATTAATTGCTTCTGTGGGCCAAGGGAAGTGAAAGCGTGGGCAGGCAGTCAATTGGCTACTGATGAGGAAGTGAAACATGGGACTGGCCTAAGAGTCCAAGGTTGAAAGTATACACAATTAACAGTAATTTCATATGGTCTTGTAAATAGTTGTCCATATACATGACACGAGTAAGAATTAGTAATGCCAAGTGATAAGGAAAGCATTATTTTAATGTTTGTATATGTCTTGGAGGTGGAAGATAGGATTATTTAAAGAGCGAAAACAAAATGAAAGATGTTCCAGGCCTGGTAAATAAGTTGATTTGATTTGATTTGTTATTAGGAATTACCCTTAATTAGAGTGGTCAGATATTCTTAGTAGTTTAGTTCTTTTTATGATGCAAGGTAGGAGCAGCTTGACATCTGAGTTTTACATAAATTTGTTGCTACTTGATTTTCAGTCTTTTTAAACATGTTGGATGGCCTTTATTTATTTTCTTAATTAAGACGTGAAAATTACTTTGGTTTTGAGAGCTTTTGCTTAATTATCTGACTTTGATATAGCTGGTATTTACTGTTTTTTTCCTGTGTGCTGGGCACTGTCCTAAGCGTTGTACATTCATTAGTGTATTTAATCCTCACTGATATCCTATGAGATTATTATTCATTTTATAGAAGAGGAAATGAGCCACAGAGAAGCCACAGAAGTTGACTAAGGTCGCACATCTAGTGATGGGACCGAAGATTTGATTTGAACCCCGGCAGTTGATTCTAGGTCCACATTGATCATATTAATGACTATGTTGTGTTAGTTCATACTTGTCATATACTAGTTCTTGGCATTCAGCACATTGTAGGGTTTGAGCAAATAGCGGTCATTTCTGTTGGACTTTTTAGGTTGACTGGAGATGGTATAAAAGCGTGATAGGAAGCCATTGCTTTCGAGACTACTGATTTACTTGATTGATTTCATTTGAAGATTTCATTGGACACTGACATCCAACCTTGAGGTTAATTTATTTTGATATTTTTATTTGTTCATGTAAGTAATCTCTACACCCAGCATGAGGCTCAAACTTCCTACCCCGAGATTCGGAGTTGCATGTTCTTCTGACTGAGCCAGCCAGGTGCCTCTAACCTTGAGGTTAACTTAAAGCCAATTCTAAGAGAAACTGAAGAATGATCTCAGATTGTCGTTTTTAGGCAGATGATACTGTTTTGTTAGTGTAGTATGATGATACAAAGCTTTTGTTCTCTGCTTTCATAATTGTAGAAAAATAGAATTGGAGAACTGGTCCTGATTTTTGAGTTAGTCTCATTCAACCCCTCCATTTTACCAGTTGAGGAAATAAGGTAGAAGCACCTTCTTTTTCACAGAGTACCAGAGCTGGGATTGATGAAAGGGTAACTCACACTGGCATAACTTTTACCATGTGCCAGGCACAGTTCTAGGTGCTTTATATGTGCAAGTTTATTCACTCCTGAGAACAAGCCCTGGTGGATGTTGCTATATCTCTATTTTATAGACGAGGAAACTGAGGTTATGTAACGTACTGCAGGTCACACAGCTAGTAAGCAGTGGAGCCAGGGTTTGAGTTTAGGCAGTTTGGCACCAGAGTCTATGCTTGTAACCACCCTGTTCATGGTTGTAATATAATGTAATTGCCTTCTGTTTTTGTTTTTGTTTTTATGGCAGAAATACTTGAATAGCAGTCATTTCATAAGGTTCCCTCTGACATAATTTGAGATCCTTCCACAGCATTTCACCACCCCCCCACAGTGGATGTCAGTGGTTATTAGCAATACCTGCTTATGCAGGAATTTTTTTTCCGAGGGCTCCAGCCTACTACAAAGAGATGCTGATTTTTTCCCCCATTTTGCATGTATTTCCATTATGATTTCTCTGTCATTAGTATTCATTTTTCCTAATTGGTATATTTTATAAACTTCTGTTTTACAAACCGGCAGGATGACTTTGCCCTTGTTCCTGATGTTAGGAGAAAGCATTCAGTCTGCTAGCATTAAGTTTGTTGTCAACTGGAGGTTTTTCGTACATAGTGTTTTTCAAGTTGAAATTCCATTCTGTTCTTAATTTTCCCGAGAGGTTTTCTTTTTTAAATGAAATATGGTTGACACACAAAGTTAAAGTTTTAGAGTTTTTTGTTTTTAATCCAGGAATGGATGTTGGAGTTTTTTTCAAATGCCTTTCCTCTGTCTTATGACGATCAAGGTTTTTTTGGTTGTTTAGTTTATTAATATGGTGATCTATATTAATTTTCAAATGTTAAAATTGGTCCTGCATTTTTGGGGGACATTCCACCTGGTCATGATAATAGTGTCCTTTTTATATGTTTCTGGATTTGATTTGCTAAAATTTTGAGAATTTTTGCATTTATGTTCACAAGGAATATTAGTCTTTCTTTTTTTGTAATATATCTTTGTCATTCTCAGTCAGACCAGGGTAATAGAAGCTTTTTATAGAATGTGTTGGGAAGTATTCCTTACTCTTCAATTTTCTGGGGAAGTTTTTGTGAAATTGGTAGTATTTCTTCCTTAAATTTTTGGAGTAATACACCATTGAAGCCATCTGCACCTGGACTTTAAGTTTTGTAAAAGTTTTAAAGTATAAATTCTGTCTCTTTAGCATATATAGGGCTGTTCAGGTTGTCTGTTTCTTCTTTATCAAGTTTATTTATTTATTTTGAGAGAGAGAGAGTGCATGCTTGAGAGCAGGGCAGGGGCAGAGAGAGAAGAGAGAGCATGAGTAAGGGAGGGGTACAGAGAGAGGAAGAGAGAGAATCCTAAGCAGGCCATTTGCTGTCAGCACAGAGCCTGATGTGGGGCTCGATCCCACCAAATGAAATCATGACCTGAGCTGTAATCAAGAGTTGGATGCTTAACAACTGAGCCACCCAGGTGCCCCACTTTCTTATGTGAACTTTGATAATTTGTGTCTTTCAAGAAATTTGTCTAATTTATTGGCATGCAGTTGTTCATAATAACTGTAGAGTTGGTAGTGGTGTTATCTCTGTCATTCCTGATATTGGTAATTTGTGTCTTTTAGTTTTTCCAGCTACTATGGCCACCCCGGACTCTCTTTTCTGCCTCTTTAAGCCAGGTAGACTCTGTTCCACACAGTCGGGCATAAAGTTGGAAAAACGGACAATGTGCCTAGAGTCCATCCTTTTTTTCCTGTTGTAGACTTCTGTGCATATTTGGCCTGGGTTTGGTTGTTCTCCACTGCCTTCAGGTAGTTGTTTTTCATATTGTCCAGTTGGTATGGTAGTTTTCTGTGGGGGAGTGGGTGGGTTGGTCCACTGCTGGAAGCGGAATCTGCATTTCTGGTTTCGTGACACTGGAGCAAATTGAGATGTGCTTTAATTGCTGCAAATTCAAAAGTCTGGAAGTAGGTCATTTAACAGCATTTTCTAATCATTGTTGCCTTTGTTGAATTTGATATGGAATAGCTCCAGTGGATATTTACAAGAAATTAATGGAGTGAGGGAGAAGTGGAAAGGAGAAATGTTGTATTAGCTTTTTTCAGAATGGTTTCAGTAGGAAAAAGCATTATCACTTGAAAAAGTGAGCATCGTTGAATACTGAGTATGTTGAGTTTCAGAATCATTTTGAATGCTTTTGCTTGTCCTGGGCAGGTTTTTCAAGAGGAAATGATAGAAGAAAATACTTAAATTTTAGGCCTGTAAACAAAGTATTTCTAATTGTTTAATGTTTATTATATCAAATAAATCAGTTTTAGGTCATGTCAATACTTAGATATTTTATCTGTAACAAACTATATTTTGGTCATTTTATATTGGACATGGTGCTATTTTGGTGCATATTGTAATTTGAAATGAAACATACTAGAAGTTATCTTAGGTCTCTGGACCCCAGCCTGATACTGAGTAGCTAACATGAGCCCTGCACTGTTGTAGGCACCGGAAGTTCTGTGATGAACAAGGAGCTCATATTCTTAAAGGCTGAGAAATCTGACCTTTTTAGCACACTGCGGATGGTCAGACTCACATGTACATACCCTCCTGCCAGTTTGTTCATTTGAAACGAGAACTACAGCTGTTAATTAGACTGGTAAGGTTGAACTGAGAGATTAGTGCGTTTTCTCTTTATAGACAAGCCACATGGGAAGCCAAATTACAATCACAAGGTTGCTTGGTGAGAATGGAATCAAAACAAAGGGACTTGGTTAGATAATCCATGATTAGGATACAGCTGCTCCAGGGACTATTTGGGTTTCCCCCTGCATAATGCTGAGTGGTAAAGCTTACCAGTGTCTGGTTCTTGGGGCTTATTTCAGTGCTGACCATTTTCCTTTGTTTACACAATGTCTTTCAAACTAAAGTATAGTACACTTTTTACTAAGTGGCAAACTCATTCTGGGCATGCTTCCTAATTAGATTACCGTTACAAACCTTCAAAGGCTTTCAAATTCTTGGTCTAGGTGCGCACACATGCAGTCTCTTGGTTGGTCTCAGCAGAGTGCTCTCATATGCATTGTGCAAAAGGGTAGCCTTTTTTTTTTTTTTTGCCTTGTATTTATGGTCTCGTAGGGATGTGTGAATCCCCTATTGTTCCCATGGACTGACAATAATACAGTTGGACTCTGTTCAGGTGGTTATAGAAGAGTTCACTTCTGTCTTCCATATAACTTACTGATGCCATGCCCTTGTTCTTAAGATCAATCCCTACTTAAGACATTGTTTCAGTGGTAAAGGCTAATCTGTCCTAATGGAGGTAAAAATAAATTTATTTGAAAATATAGGAAAAATCTAAACCTAGAAAGTCCTAGATCTCAAACATACGTTTGATTTTTTTTTTTTAATTAAAGAGTACTAGAATTTCATGTAAAAGATCCATGAAACATGAAAAGTAGTTGCCTTCAAGGAGGAATACATGACTTGATATATAATAGAGATTCACACGTTGGAATTGTGAGCCCCTTTCACTTATTAAAGTCTTAAATTGTTCTCTCAGTTATTGTCTGTATACCCGCTGTCCGTCATCAGTGGACTGCTGAGTTTACGATTAAAAACAGTGTTAAGACCCAGTGATCACCACTTTATCTACATCTGTTCTTATGTTTTCACTAATTGAACTGACGTGATACCAACTGTCCACACAACCACCAAAATGTGTGGGCAGCCGCCAGGGCCTTGGCAGGTACCAGTTTGCAAGCTTCTTGAAGGTAAGATGCTAACAGTAGTAGGGCAGCAGTTATGCTATGCGTGTGTAGTGCTTTGCCGCGTATCACGTGGCCTTTGCACCTGAATTACCTTATTTGAATTTCACATGTGGAAGATGTAATGTATATGTATTCTGGTAATCATTTCTGCTTTTTAGTTAACCGTAACTTTTGCTCTATCCTACTATAAATTTTTGGCCTGAAAAATGGGAAAATGTTTGTCACCTTTGAGCTGTCAAATGCCCCCTTTTACAGATAAACTTACTTCTGCGAAATTTTAGACTATACCTCTAAGGTTTCTTAACACCGGATTGATCATTTGAGATGGAAAGCAGAGCTAAGATTCAATGTCTGACTCTTGGACAGTGACTGCCCTTTATTTTTTTACTTCTTTTAATGTTTGTTTATTTTTGAGAGAGAGAGACACACACAGAGCACGAGAAGGGGAGGGGCAGAGACAGAGGGAGACACAGAATCCAAAGCAGGCTCCAGGCTCTGTGCTGTCAGCATAGAGCCCGATGTGGGGCTTGAACCCACGAACCAGGAGATCATGTGAGCTGAAGTTAGACACTTAACTGACTGAGCCACCCAGGCGCCCCAGTGACTGCCCTTTATAGCCTCCTACTGATTTGTTAAGGCGAGTAAAAATACAAGGCCACTTTTTACCTTTTTTCAGTCTCCATGCCATTTATTCTTAAAGTACATTATAATTAATAACAGCTTTCTTTATACACATTACTTCTGTAGCTATCAGTGTTCGAGATCTGCACTGGCCAGGTTGATGGACATTAGCCACAGGTGTCTTTAAATCTAAATTTTAATTAAAATGAAATGAAATCCAGTTACTTGGTCACACTAACCATGTTTCATTTTCTCTATAGGCATGATTGCCACTAACCACATTAGGTTATTTAATTATTTAAGACAAAATAAAATTAAAAATTCAATTCCTCAGTCATACTAGCCACATTTCAAATATTCAGTAGTCATTTGTGGCCATTGGCTGCCATGTGACACAGTGCACATACAGAACACTTCTGTCACTGCAGGAAGTACTATTAGATGATACTTTTCTAGAAGATCTAACTTCTCCTTGTTTTGGGTGAGGGGAGATGGTCAAATAATTCTGCCATTGTTTATAATTTTATTTGTAAGATATATGTTTCTAAATACATTTACCCAGCCTGTCTAGATGATGTAAAATAATGTATTTTAAGTATGCTTTTAAAAATATACATCAACATTTCATTTTCTTGGTGCTTCTTAAGTTTTCAGGTGTTACAGGTAGAAACCCCTGTAATAGTAAAAATAAATGCCCAGTTTCTCTTTCCTCAGGTGGATATTTGCTGAAGTGCAACAGAAAAATTGGCATAGGAACAGGATTCTGCACTATTAGAACAGGCATAGCCAGCATAGAAGAAGGAAAAGTAACAATATTAATATGATTCACATAGTTGAGATTCCATGATGCTAAAATTTAGGTCAATTGTACTCTCATCATCTTAAATATTAGAGAGTTTTGCTTGAAAAGGCATTTGACAATTGGAGAATCTCTCAAGTGTAAAGTTGATATTAAAAATTTGATGTCACATGTTAGGATAGAAAGTGTTGTGAGTTAACTTAATAAGATGTCGAGCATATTTCCTTTACCTTTTCTTCTTTCTGAACTTACATATTCATATTCAGGTCATGCAGAATGAAAAAATTCCAGACTAACATCTCAGGACTGTATTTTTGCCATAAGTGATTCAGGGAACTTCAGGTTTAAAGATGCAGTATCTTATAATGTATTCAGATTAACTAGGACAAAACACTCAGAGAAACATCTTTGATCCTTGCCTGCCTCAGAACGGTCTCCTGAGTCCTGAGTGCTTAATATACTGGGGACGCCTGTTAAGGTGACTGGCACTTGGCCACGGTCAAGGACTGGGTTGGATACGTCTTGTTCAGGGGCTTTGCACAACTGACATTTTGATACACTGAGTTCCAGATAGAGGGAGAAAGTTGTATGAATATCAAAGAAGTGATAACCTTTTAAAAACAGCAAAACCCCACAGAACACTGGTAGTTGTTATGTTGGTGTAATTCTGGACAATCGGATGTGTGTTTAATGTCTTTTTCACTTTTAAAAGCTATCACTTTCTTACAAAGTCAGACAGTATTAGAGCCTCAGAGGACAGCTGATGTTTTTTTAAAGGCCTTTCCACTAGTTGGGGTGATAGGTGTACTGTTCACCTAGAAAGCAAATATTCCCCCTTTTATTTCTATATTCATTTTAGATATTCTTTGTCTAAGTAGCAGCTTGTTATGAGCATGAGTATAGAAGATAGATTTTTATTCATATTTAAAGAACATCAGTAATAAAAACATTTCCCTAGCTGTGACAAAGAACAGCCTTTGTTTAAGGGTTAGGTATGTCTAAGGAAGTGACTCTTGTTAAGAACCAAGGAATAAAATATAATTCATCTTATCTTGTGTAAGGAAAATTGTCCTAACGTGCATGCTGCTGAGTGCCTAATTTACATTTAAAGCTGAAGTAATGAAGCCTTTATTTTTTGCCAGAAACTCCCATTTCTCTCCCAAATATATTCTCTATCAGACAAAAAAAAAAGCTCATTATTTTGCATGGTAATGTGTCTTTGCTGATGCAGAAAAGCAACATAATTTAGGATGAAGGATTAATTTAAACTTTCTTATGTGCTCTTTTGCAGATGATTAAAATTATTTCTAGGGCTCAAAAGGTGGGTTTGCAGAGCACACTAAAAAGAATAGCTTCATCCTGTTGAATTGCAAAGGAAGGTATAGTCCTTATCTCACCAGGAAGAAGAGGTTTCTGAAAACTCATGGCTTAAAATGTAAGCCTGAGAACTTTAGACCACATGGAAACTATAGTCACAGGGGCTCTGAAGTTGAGAGTGGATCTATGGAAGCTCTTAGGAAAGAGAAGTATTTATATGCAGTTGAATAATCTCAGCATAATACAAAAAGCCCTTGGATTTATACTCTTATTTAGTAATAAGGGGTACTGTATATTCATTTTCATTTACCATCCCTTGTTTAATAGAACATTTGTCTGGTTGCAGAACAAGCATATGTTGAGGCATCTTCCTTCCTCTCTCCCGCAGCTGGTGTTCTACCTAGCTGCTCAGGGCCTTCTTCCTTTTCAGACTCCAGTTCTGCGTGTCCGTCTCCCCGCCCTCCGCTGCTGACTCTGAGATGCTGGCAGGGTGCAGTTTTGAGTCCCAGCTGTGCTTGTGCTCACCTTCTTGTATTTTTCCTGTGGCTTCATTCTAAAAGTCTTTATTCCTGTTCTGCCATTAGCTTTTACCTTCCTTTCCTTTTCTCTGCCCCAGCTCTGTCTTTTTCTAATTATCCCCCACAGGATTGAATCATAGTTCATGCAATTTGCATTTACTGAAACTGAATGAAAATTTTGAAGTTGCCCCCAAAATACACAGAAGTAAATATGAGACTATGCAAACTCCATTTAGTAAGGTTAGCTATAGGAGAGTAGTATAGTATCCTGCAAGTGTCTGTGAAACAGGTACCCTCTTAAACATTCCATGTGTATATATACCTCACACCCATGTATATAAATGACATTTATGCCAAGAAGAACTTGTAATCGTTAAGCTACTCAAGAACTTGCAAAGCTTCCAGTATAGTTGCATGTTTCGGCAAAAGCAGTCAGTGTACCTGCTATCAGTGGCATAACCAGTCACTTACTGAGTACCACTTTGGATTTGTGAACGAATAGACATATTTACAGCCCTTTGGTACCTAATGGTTCCACAAGTAAGAAGTTTCTCGGGTACTCCAGCACAAGAGTTTCAGATCATAGATAGCAGTTACCTGATAATTCCTGAAGGCAGATCCGTGCCCTCTATCTGCATTCCTTGGGCCCTGGCGGTGTCGCAGAGTGGGTGGGAATGCCTGTCACCCAGCCATTACCCTGCCCAGCTGGCAGTCATAACTTAGGAGAAAGCAAAACCCACTACTTACCAAAAAGAGGGTGAAGTTGTTGTTCTGTTAAGTGAATACATCTCCTGTTAAAGCCTTGGTTGTATTGTTTTTAAATTTATTATTGGGCTTTAGTTTGTGTTTTTATCTTTTAGGAACGATTGTATGCAATGACAGTATGCTACATTCTTGACATTTTTAAAGAAGCAAACTGGAATGTTCTGATTTCCATGTTGTTTTCAGAATTCTCATCTCATAGAACAGCATCTAGAAAGAGTATAGCCGATTGGGGATTATTTCACCCTAATTTGGTATTCCCTATAGTGGGCACTTTCAGAGTTTCCCTTCTAATTATCATTATCATAGTCAAGATTTATTGACGGCTTATTCAATACGGAGTATTTGGATCTCTGTACTGGTTTCAGGGGTACTTGGATAAAGCACGTGAAACAGATTCAAGTATTGAGGCACTCTTGAAACAGAAAATAGTGAAGCTACTGCCGGCGTTCATCAGAAATCAGGACGAGAACTTTTTTATTATTGGCCCCAATGGGGTGAAGTTCAAAGTAAGACTGTG
Source organism: Hyaena hyaena (assembly GCF_003009895.1). Classification (NCBI taxonomy): domain Eukaryota; kingdom Metazoa; phylum Chordata; class Mammalia; order Carnivora; family Hyaenidae; genus Hyaena; species Hyaena hyaena. The sequence continues at coordinate 796,094 of NW_024081242.1, read as the reverse complement.
GTCATTATTCATTACCTCTTTTCTTTCAAACACTGAAACTCTTGGGTTTCTGTGGACAAGGCTGCTTTTTAATGGCATGTTCTCCAAACAGCTGTTAAGCACCCCCCTCCCCAATACCACAGACCACATCTGTTCCCACTGTTGATTAGCTAGAGGGTGGAGAAAGAAGAGAGGCTGTAGCATGTGTAATTACCAGTAATTAATTCTTGTTGAGCCTCCTCATTTCCTTCTATTCTAACTCCACCTACTCTTCTTCCTGTCTCTGTTGTAAATTCTGTTTCATGTTGGCTACTTGTGGAAAATAATCTTGATGGGTATACAGCTGTTTTCCTAAAATTTTACATTCACCTTGCAGTGAAGCTTTTCTTTTTCTTCTGGTGACAAAATCTCTTGATAAGGCAAGGCAGATAAAATCCTGAAGTAAGGGAGCATAGCTCTTGGGACTAGCTTTCCTGCTTCCTCATGTTCTATTTCTGTTGTTACTATTTCCAACTGTCAACAAATATTTATTGAATATATTTTTTAATGTTTGTTTATTTTGAGAGAGAGAAAGAGCATGAGATGGGGAGCGTCAGAGAAAGAGGGAGAGAGAGAGAGAATCCCAAGCAGGCTCCATGCTCATGCTGAGGCCCAAAGTGGGCCTCAGTCTCACCACCACGAGATCACCGCCTGAGCCAATACCAAGAGTGGGATGCTTCACCAACTGAGCCACATAGGCACCCCTTGAATATTTTGTTTCTTAAAGGAACTATTGCAAGACATGAATAAGTATGAGGGAAACAATTGTAAAATATAGTCCCAGTCCTCGGTGTTAATGTACAATGTTATTAGAGGCCTAAAATATGTACAGGGAAAAATAATGATGTCAGTTAACTTATAATAATTATGTGATAATTGCCCAGTTGTCAAGACCATAAGGTGGAAGGTAGTGTTCTTTATTTATTATAGTGTTCACCACTTTTCTTTCTCTTTGTAGTAAGGTAAGGCTAAAAGAAGTGGAAATTTGAACGTTTTAGTTAATATGTTACAGTAAAAGAGACTTGCTCTTTAAAGAAAGCTCACAGAGTATCTTCTTCACAAATCTTAAAAGCCTAGATCTTCAAGATGCAGTGCGTCTTGGGAATGTGTTTTTAGGAGAACGGGGCTTCAAGGGGAACATTTTAAATTTGCTTTTTTTAAAAATTGAAAGGGGCGCCTGGGTGGCTTAGTCGGTTAAGCGTCCTACTTTCTCTTTGGTCTTGATCTCGTGGTTCTTGGGTTTTTGTCCCGCGTCTGGCTCTGTGCTGACTGCCAGCTCAGAGCCTGGAGCCTGTTTCAGTCTGTGACTCCCTCTCTCTCTGACCCTCCCCTGCTCATGCTGTTTCTCTCTCTCTCCTAGAAATAAATAAAACATTAAAAAAAATTTTTTTTTAAATTGAAAATAAATTTAAAAATGTAGTTGGTGTATCGGCCAGGGCCTCAGTAGGAAAGAGATGACATTGGGATTAATAGAAAGATTTGATAAAGGGATTATTTACTAAAATGGGGGCAGGATCCAGTTAAATCACAAAAGAATCATGCCAACTCTGGGATCAGTTACAGTGGGCGTGCTAGGTTATCTGGTGAAAGTGAGAGGAAGAACACATAACTAACCCCCAAAAAGGGATTTGGGTGAAGAGGGCCTTGTGATCCTAGGTGGATGGAATTAGCCAGTCCCTACATGCCCCCTCATGGAAAAAGCCACGGGCATCAATAGCCGGTCCTCATTTCCCTCCTGATCTATACAGTGTTCTCAATTAGTCATGCTCACTTGGAAATTAGGGGTTGAGGGATATAGTCCATTAGGTCAGCCTCCCCTAACCACCCTGAGAGCAGAGTAGAAAGTGCAACTAGATGTGCAAAGGAGAGTTATCTGGCATATTTGGAGACTATAAGTTTGCCTAAACATGGACATTCCATCTTAGATAAGGTAGTCCTATGCACTAAATAATCTTGACAGCCATAGGCATATGTCTGAAATCACTTTGCTTTATGGCAAATTGGTCACTTCCCAAACATATGCAGAGAGAGTCCTTCTTAGAGATTCTCAACTGGGGGTGATTTTGCCCATCATGGGAAATTTGACACTGTCTGGAGGTGTGTTTGTGTATAGGCTTTGTCATTAGGATCTTCTGGAGGATAGTGATGATGAAGGGGAAACAGTGAAGTGCCTTTTCACTCTGTCAGGGTAGCTGCTCAGGTGATTGTTGAAGTGTCTCACCTAAGCACTGACCATTAGGTTAGGTGAGAAGAGACCACCAGCCTTTGAAAGAATGAATGGAGTTGAGTTCTGAGACTAAAGCTACAAGACAGCATTGGTTTTACACATTGAACATGAGGTTAGGTCAAGCCCTTAAAAGATAAAGAAGAAATAAGACTGTTGTAGGTCACAGAATCTTAAAGGGCGCAGAGTACATTTTATCTTCTAAGAGATAAACACCATGTTTTGAGCAGTACAGACTGCATATTTGTCAAGTGTATGAGTATGCTTCATCAAAATCGTTAGTAACAGAAAGAAAGGCTCTAGTGGGAAGGGAAGAGGTGAGATTTTAGATGAAAGATACTCTGAATTACAAAGAAACGAGAGAGCTAGGCCTTCAAGGGCACCTTGGCTGTGCCACTAAAACTCACTGGATTCCAGGTTTCCAGACTTCATGTCTGTCCCTGACCTGGACCCTTGTTCCTCATGGTTTTCCTTTTTATTAAAAGATGCACTAGGTAGGGACAAGGACATTTAAATAATGGGGTCAGAAACCATTCATCCCATTCCTCTTTAATCAGCACCGCCCTCCCTCTCTTTAAAAAAAATTTTTTTTAATATTTATTTATTTTTGAGAGACAGAGTACGAGTAGGGGAGGAGCAGAGGAGAGAGGGAGACACAGAATCCGAAGCAGGGTCCAGGCTCCAAGCCGTCATCACAGACCCAACATGGGGCTCAAACTCATGGACTGTGATATCATGACCCGAGCTGAAGTCGGCACTTAACTGACTGAGCCACCCAGGTGCCCCATGCCCCTCCCTCCCTTTTAATATGAGAGGTCCTATTCCCTGCATGGACCCAGAGCTGCTTCTCTTTTTGGACTCAGCTGAAGACTGGAGTATGCCTCCAAAGAGAAGTCCATTGGTGTGGCACTTGGTATGATTGGCTCAGTTATCCTGTTTTTACATTCTTGCAAGATAACTCTTGAGTCCTGTTCCTTTCATTTTCAGACAGTCAAACCTTCTTAGTTGGGAGTGATCACATTCTCTTAAAAGTTCCTTAAGGGCAGTGACATCTTGTAAGGTCCACCATTAGGACTCATCAGCACTGGTACAACAATGTCTGCAGTTCAACTTTATAGCTAGTCTTTTCGATTTTTGAAAACCAGCTTTATTGCTACTAATGTCACACACATGCTTTTGCTCTCTCATAATGTATTTTAGAGGCACCACAGTCTCTCTTTTCCTCACTTTTTACGTCTCAGCCTTTAACGTGTCTTGATTCAACTTCCCATCCTGCCCTGTTGCCACCGTGTTTTCCCATGCCCATAGCATTGCTTCTCTCGACCGGTGCTTCTGCTCCTTGCTCCCCACAACCCATTCTCCATGTCTGCGAGGTTTTTTGAAAATCAGATAGTGTCCTTCCCTTGGCCTCATCCTGGCACATATTAAAAGGTCAATATATGTTGACTAAACAAACTCTAAAAGTTATTGCGATGGGTCAGATTCCTCGCAGCCAGCTGGCACACTTACCAACCTTTAGACCACCTAATAGAAACTGCATATCGTCTCTGTAGTGATAGTAATAGTGGTCACAGATTTGTTAAGGCTCATCTGGTGTTTTCCTCCCCTCACCTGTGGCTGATGGTTGACCCTCACTTTTAGGATGATAAGCAGAGGGTTTGTTTGCTGGAGCCCGCAGAACAGGCTGCACCTCTTTGTCAGCTTCTTGGGTAAATCAAGAGAAGCCATGGTTAGGAAGTACACCAGGTAACTGCTTTGATTGTTTGAGGGCTGATGTACTGTAATTATGATGACTACAAATTCTGTGGGGGAGGCTAATGTTTTTGGGACCATGACCCATCTGAGGATTGGGTGATAGCTATGGATTTGTTACCCAGAAAAAATGTGCATATATACAGGAATACAGAATTTTGTAGTCCATTAAGGGAGGGTTCATAGACTGAGCTGTAGCGTATAGCAGGAGTATGTGTGGTTTGAAAATGCATCTTCAAAATTATGTTGTTATATTTGGGGTAGGTTAAAACCTCTATTTTGAACTATAAGCTACAGGAAGTAATGTAAAGTATGGGCACATGGGGATATTGCAGAAAAGAGGTTCTTTTTTTCTGTGGTACTTAATTAACATCATAGCAGAATCTTAAGGGGTAGGGAATTGTGAGGTTTTTGTTTATCAAAACAAATTGAGGGATATTGGCTGATTTTGCCATATTATTCGGTTGAGGAGGCTGAGGAACATGGGAGGTAAAGCCCTCATGACTGCAGAGTGTGTGCCTCTGAACCCGGAGAGCATGCCGTAGACACACCCAGGGAGCCTCCGTGAGGATAGCGGCCAGTGGGCGAGGAACAGAGGGTGGAAGCACACGGGTGTACGGCACACCACGGAAGGAGAGGAATTCCTTCAGCAGCTGCCTAGGTGGAACCCAGTGCCCCCTGCAACACTGCTCTTTTTCTGTCTTTTCCCCCTGTTTTAGTTTGTCTTGCTTGGTATCTCCACTAAGCGGACAAATCAAGAAAGCAGATTATCCTCTTGGCTAAAAGTTCTTGCAAAAACTTCACTAGTTTTTTTTTTTAATTACATCTCCTTTGAGTGAGGGAGAGCTGTTATTTCTGAGCTTATTGTCATAGCTTCTTGTGTTCCTGATGTTTTCACAGTCTCAAGCTGCCTGGTTTCTGGTAAGTCACTAAAGCCGAAGGTATTTTGTCCAGCTACCTAAGCAAGGAAAAGCAAGTATGTAATGCTGTAGTACCAGAGTTGTGGGGTTTTTTTCCTCCTGCACAATATATTAACTAAGCAAAAAATTTAAAAGAACAAAGACAATAAAAGTAATGTTTGTTAGTGGTAGTTTGAGATATTTCAGGAGAGATGAGATGTGAAGAAAAGCAATGGCCATATTTAGAAATCTGCCTCAAACCCAAGAGTATCTATTGAAGTAAACTTGATGACAGACTTTTTTCCTCTTCATGAATCATTGTATTCCTATAAAAGCGAAAATTCCTCTTCATCTAAACAAACGGCTTCCACATCTGTTTTCTTGGTTTCTCAAAAGGGTGTCTTCGGCTTGCATTTTTTTTTTTAAAAGTGTTTATCTGTTTAAAATGAAATATCGTCAAAAGCAGTTTATACATCAAAATCCAAGTTGGTCTTCAGCTTCTAAGAATTAGTCAGGAATGATCTGGTGGTAATGGTGATGGTAAAGGGGAAAAAAGAGAACACATTTTGTATTCTGCATAGGTAAGTTCTCTTTAACCATATTCTTTAAGGTTTGTTGATTTATATTGAATTTTGACATGCTCTCTTGGTTCTGGGGACTGATGAAGTAGTTCACTTTGGCATTGGTAGCACATCCCAGTATTGTAATGCTCTGGGCTCAGAGTTCTGAAAATAAGTATTTTCCAAATTAGTAGCAGGGGAATTCATTTGTTTTAGTCCCATTGACTAAGACCTGACCTCTAGTTAGATTTGTTCTTTAATCCCATAATCAGGCCCCCCGCCCCCCACTATGTCACTCAGAGAAACACACTCCTGACCAGTTCGTGAAGTGCCCTACGCGCTTTTCTAAAGCTCTTGTTAGCTGCGCAGGCTCTTGTGAGTCTGCACAGCCCTCAGGGGTTGGGGTTTTATCTTTTTTAATCTTTTGTCTCTTCTTGTGTGACAGGCCACCATGCCCTTGAGCCCATCCTGCCTTTGCAAAATAAAGACTGAGAAGCAGCTGAAGCGGCAGCTCTTGAGCAGCTGCCAGGAATCCGATCTTGATCCGGGCCCCTGTGCGCTGGTGGCGGGTGGCTTGACTTAACCGTGCCGTTTGCAGTCACCGGGTTTAAGAGGGGGAGAGCGGAGGAGCTTGTTTTCGGGAGAAAGGAAGATCTGGGTTTGTGTGTGCAAGTCCGGGAGAAGGGCTATAGGTCGGCACATGGGGCCCTACTGCCCAGCGCCGGACTCCTGGCCGTTTAGTGCCCAGTGGGATTTTTGGGCTCCGATTGGGGCGGTTTTCTTTCAGGGGGTTGTGTGGGCCTCCTCCCGCCCCCTGGACTACAGCTGTCTGTTCTGTCAAAACAGTAGCTTGCTCTGAGGTCAAAGGTCCATGAGAACCGTGAGACGCTTGATGTCATCAAAGCCAAATTAGCAACAAAGGCGATTAATTTAATCACTTGTGACTTAGTTTCTCTCAGAGAGTGTGAAGAATGTTATTTGGAAACAGAAGAACCCCTCCTCCATAGCTCCCCCCCTCCTTTTTCTTAAACTGGACAAGTGTGAGTCAAAACTGCTCACAAATGGCACCAAACTCGCCATGAGAGGCAGAACTCCATCCTAGTCCCAGACGCAGGCGAGAGGCAGGGAAGGGGTGGCATGCAGGAGCTCAGAGGAGGCTCTTGTGAAGTGCACTGGCTGCCGGGTCAGTCTTCCTGCGGAGCCTAGCACCTCCTCAAGACGGGGAGCCGCTGCCTTTGGCTGCTGTGTCTGCTCGTGCAAAGGCAAGGTGCTCCCCTCTTCTTTGACCTTGTTTGGAAGATTAATACAACTATTTGTATTAGACTCTAGCCACCTGTCAGGATCGGTCTCATTAAAGGTCAGTGTGTGGTGCCTGGCTGTCTGTGGCAGCCTGCATCCCATTTGCTGGTGGCCACTGGTTTGTGTGACACCTGCCAATTGTGACAGAAAGAATGGAGATCTGATAGCTGAAAGGGAAAGGAGAATGAGGGATTGAGGGACTCACGGAGCACATTTACTGTGGTTTGGGTGCTGGTTTGCCTTGTCCCCCTTTTTTCCTGCTGCCCCTTGGTGAGCTCTGCCATCTGTTTCTATGGGCTCTGTTTGCATCCTGACATTGCTTTGATGTATTCATTTATGGCATCTCTGTAGAACGTTGCTTTTCTTGCAGCTCAAACTTCTCACATCCTCTCTGTTGAACACCTTAGCTTCTGTCTGCCTTTCTGGTGTCTCCATTCACGTGTCCACAGGCATAGCACGTTCGTCAGTTCCAAAACTGCTCTTAAGGTTCTGCTCCCCAGCCTGTTCCCCTTCACGGATTCCCTGTCTCAGTGAGTGACAGCACTGTCTCTCCAGTTGTTAAGCTAGGAACATTGGTATCATACTTGACTCCTACTCTTTCTTCGTGCCCCAAATCCAGCCAGGTGGTGAGTCCTGTAGATTCCACTTCCTAAATGCCTGTGACACTCTCTCCATTGCAGCAGCTATTAGGCTGTGCAAGCTTCGTTACTTCCCCCTGGCCGCCATCCGTTCCCCGCCCCCCCCCCCCAACCACAGATACGTATTCTCCACGTGTTGTATAGCCAGAGAGACTTCTTAAGATTGTGTAACGTTTATTGTTGTTTAATCACCATTGAGCTTCTCTTTGTCCTTGGGATCCTTACCAACACTCCTCCTGCATCTTGCTTTGCCTCTTATGCTCTGTAGCTGACCTTCCCCTTAGATGCATTTTGCTTCTGTCAACTTTTCTCTAACTCTCCTCTAACTCTCACCCCAGGGGCCCCTATTAGTTGTGTGTGTCTCCATATATGTTTATGTTTTCCAGTCGCATATTAGGTTCTCTGCTCCACTAGATGTTCACGCTAGAGAGGAAAGGCATTGTATCTGAATCATTTGCTTCTGTGTTCCGTTGCACCTAGCACAGAAGAACTCGATAAAGACCTGGTGAGTGGATGAATCAGTTCCTTTTTGAGACTGTAAAAGAAAAGAAAATTACTGTGCTTCCTACAATTCATATCACATTCTTGAGCCTTGGCCAGATTAGAAAGAGGTAGTACAATGAAGTCCAGAAGTAAAGGTGATTTTTTTAAAAGCCATAAGGAGCCAAATCTTGTATAGTCTTTGTATTGATCTTTTATCTCCGTCATATTCTGCATCTCCGTCCTAAGTGACTTTTCTCAACTTGATACCCATTGCTTTCAGAATTTTTCTCTATTCTTCCTGGAAAAGATACAGAAGGTGATGGGATAGGAGGAAAAGTGATGGACAAATGAGAAAGCGTTATTTGATTGATCCTTAAATATATTTATTCTCGAGGCATGCCAGAACATGTGTCTGTGACGCATGTATCTTTGGAGAAGTGAACGCAGGCAGTTACGTTTCCCTAAAACTAGGCTCTTTCTGTAAGAAGATTTTTTGTTGCAGCGGGAACCCTCCCTACTTGAATCATAGGTAGCTCCTAGGATCTGTTTCCTGAACTGCTAATAAATGGGAGGACAAAGGATAGCGTTTGCTGAAATAATAGATAACAGTTTGTTCTAGGAGAGCATAAGGAAAGTACAGACAGTATCGAACAAAATTGTAGCATTTATTTTTAGTACTGAACTAGGGCGTTGCCCCCCACCCCAGGTTGTTGGGTTTAAAAAAGTCCCCTGTCATCTGACCTTCCCAAGGGCAGAGAGTAATGATGAACTGTGCCATGACCAACGTGTCACCCACCAATCTTAAAAAGGAGCTTTCCAGAAATCAAAAATGTTTCCATCAAAATAAGGGCAGTAACCCCTTGACTACTCTGTAGCTTCAAGTTGTCCTCTGGACCACCACCTCACTGTTCTGCCAGGGTTGAGCTGTAGGCCAGGTATTAAGTAAAGACAAGTGACAACCTGGGAAGTTTTCCATTTGTGGGGACTGGAAGCACAAAGTTTTCTAGTCACATATTCCCATGACCTCACTTATAACGAAAATGTTGCAGATTCTAGAAAATGCTAATGTCCTTTTTAGCTGTAAGTATTATCTTGATTGCAGTGCTTCAGAATTGCCCAACTTCATTATCTGAGCATAGCCAGCCTGACGCCTTCTTCTCAAATAGACAATTATGATCAATTAAGCACTTTCAGGCCTTATAGAATACTTAATTTTATTAGTCAATTATTTGTGCTTTGAAAGAGTTAATGGTAGCTACCCAAGCCATTATTAGAAATTAGTATGTCCCAAAATAGAAAGGCTATTTCCTTTGTGTATGGCACTGCAGTGCAAAATGCCAAGCATAGTTTTTACTGAGTTAAAGGGTGAGGGAAGGCGGAGTGGGGGAGAAAGTTACATGTAAATCATTTAGCCATTAACCTAATGGGTGGATTTATAAATCCTATTACTATAAGCCCTTTTCATTTCCACTGAGGCCTGGTGCATGCTTGATCCCACTAATGTAAAATTCATTCCGTCTAAGTGATTACTGAAGTAAGACACTTTGAGTCAATTTTAATCAGGGTGTGTGAAACTTGCCTCAGCGCCGATGTTCACTAAAGCGCGGACATAGTTTGGCCGTGTCTTAATTAGCCTCCCAGATGAGTTATCTGAGGAGTCAATCAGGGAACCAAATCTGAGCCTTTTGACGTGTCCGTGTTTTCTTGTGAGGGAAATAACACTGGTAGGGGCTGAAAATACCCAGCTCCAAAGCGGGAGGCAGAGACCTTTGTGCAGGGTTGTTTCTAGGCTCGTGGACATTATGTGAATTCTGAGAGATCTGAAAGCTCAACTCTTCCAGCTAATTGGAGGATCTTCAGTGGTACTCAAATTTAAATGAATCACAGTTTCAAATCTGATGGAATGTTGACCCTCTTCCTAGAAAAACGCACATAGGCACACATTCACATTTTTCCTTACGGTTTCAAGGATGTTCACATTTCTTGACCTTAGGTTAATATCTCCTGCTCTAAGTTTCAACCTTGGTGTCTTAGGGTTTGGGTAGTTTTGGGAGATTTAACATTTAAGAGTGTAGGCTCATACTTGAACTCTTGTGGCTGTGAGTTGATTCAGCTCAAGTGTGCTCTAAAGGCAGCTTTGCAGACTCTCCAAGGTCCTGTGTCAGAGATAATCCCAAGTGTGGCAGTAATGCACAGAAGTTCAAGTGAAACCTAGGGGACATGAGTTTCTGAACTGGAGGTTGGTGTGGAGGAGGAACACAGAGTAAGAATGTTGTGAAAGGAAGATTTATTTAAAGGTGAAAACAACTTTTTACAAGTCAAACTTTAAAAAAAAATCCACAAGAGGAATAAATCTTTGAGGGCAAGAACTGAGAAAAGAAGGGAAAAGTTCACTTTTCATTTCACATATTCAGTGCCACAGACTAGTATTTTAAGTTTCTAAGTCAAAATTAAAGCCTGGACACATTTTAGGGCAGTAATTGAGAGATTAACTCATAAATATTACCTAATATGTGTGTTAGGGAGGAGAAACCTTTTAGAAAGCTTTGTTTATTCAGTGTGTTTTATATTCTTTATACATGAGCTATCGGAACGTCTAGGTTGTACATTATGGATTTAAAAAAAAATCAGTTTATCTGAAAAGAGTTGTACAAGAGAGTTACACTTTTAGTCAAGTTTATAATTAATGGACCTTTATCATTGGGGTAGAAATTCATTTCTCGTGAGTGAATATTTGTTTATCTAACATGCATTGCGCTTGAATGTGGGGTGAAAACGGATTCACTTTTCACTTGCGTGGAAAGAGCTAACTTTTAAACATTTTTTTAAGTTTATTTATTTATTTTGAGAGCGAGAGGGAGTGAGTGCGCACAAGGAGGGGAGGGGGAGAGAGAGAATCCCAAGCAGGCTCCTCTGCCAGCATGGAGCCCAACACAGGGCTCGAACCCATGAACTTTGAGATCATGCCCTGTGCCGCTGAAACCAAGAGGTGGACTCTCAGCCGACTGAGCCACCCAGGCACCCTTGGAAGAGCTAGCTTTTAAATGCATACTCTGTGTGTTTAATTGCTGCTTTCTGCAACCAGCTTTAGGGTCCTTTTGATGTAGAGATGCATTGATCAGCTCTTGGCTTTGCTCTTGTCATGTTAGACCACCTGAGTTTGCCTCCTTTTATTAGAACGTTAAAGATAAATGTTTGTTGCATTCTCTATGCCAGGCATTGTGTTAGGTTTAATAGCTTAGACGTGATCTCTGTTTATAATTTGCTTACAGTGTCTTATTACCTTTGTAGTAGAGTGTTGTGTTCTGGATATATACAGAGTACTTTGAGGGCTACGTTGGACTAATGTACTCTTAATTTCATTTTGTTGGGGAGGCCAGAGACGATTTTTCTGATGCTGTGAAGTTCCTTATAAAACAAGTAGACATTCAAGTAATAATAATACCTAATGTTTATGAGCAGTTATGTACCAGGGACTGTAGAAAACAGTTTACATATGTTACATTTAATGTTCACAGTAGCCCTCTTGTAGGGAAGCTATGGTTATTATCTCCATTTTACAGTCAAGAGTTGGAGGCACAGAGAGGTTATGTTGTGTGCCTGAGGTCACACAGCTTTTAAGCAGTGTTGTTAGGCTGTGAACTTGTAGGTAGCCTGTATCAGTCAGCATTCTCCAGAGAAATAGAATCAGTTGGGGGGGGGGAGGAGTATTGATTGATTACTTGAATGATTGATTTTAAGGAATTGGCTCGTGTGATTGTGGGGGCTGGCAAGACTGAAATCTCAGGGCAGGTCAGCAGGCTGGAAACCAAACACACAGCACAGGGGTTGGTGTTCTGGCTTCCGTCTGAAGTCTGCAGCTTTTTCAGGGGACTTCATTCTTTTTTTTCTTAAGGCCTTGAAATGATTAGGTGAGGTCCACCCAACGTTATGGTGGGGGTAGTCTTCTTTACTCAAGGTCCACTGATTTAAATGTTGGTCTCATGTAAAAACAAAACAAAAAAACAAGAAAACCTTTTAGACTGACGTCTGACCACATAACTGGGTATCATTGGCCTAGCCAAGTTGACACATAAAATTAACCATTATACAGCCTAACTTCTGAACCCACACTTTGGACTACTGTGGAGAAACACTGTGTGAAAAGCACAGAAGCAAGAAAAGAGTATGGCTTGTTCATGGAACTCAGAATACTTCTGGAAGGTTGAGTTGAAGTATACATGTGGGAAGCATTTGAAGGTGAGGTCAGCTTCAACTACGTCATGAGTCTTGGGTCAAACTAAGCAATTTGAATTTCATTGCAAAGAGTGTATTTTAGAAAGAACACTGGCAAAGTGTGAAGACTGGCTTGAAAGGTTGTGAAGCTGGAGACAGGTAGGCTAAGTGAGGGGTGAGGACCTAAAAGAGGGAGAGCATATTGGTAGGAAGTACCACCCTGTAAAGATAGAGTCTTATGTGAGACTTGTTGTTAGTTCGTTGGATTAGAAAGGAAGTCAGCCTTTTGTTTCAGTTTGAGGCTCTTGGAGGGGCTGTTAATCATGTTTGGAGCTGGGGAGGGTTTGGAGGAGATGGATGCCGTTTAGGAATCAATGTTCATGGGACAGACAGTGGAATATGGGCTCGGAGAGAGAAACTGTTATTGTATAATATCATTGATTCTCAACCAGGCGCAATTTTGTCCCCCAGGAAACATTTGGCAATATCTGGAGACAATTTTGGCTGTCACAGCTGGAGAGAGAGAGGGAGAGAGAGCGAGCATGCAGGCGCGCGCATGCTACTGACATCTAGTGGGGAGAGACCAGGGATAGCCCCCCATGACAAAAAAATTCTCCATTCTAAAATATCAATAGTGCTGAGGTTGAGAAACCCTGATGTATATATGTAGATGTATGTGTATTCTCAGGGGCGGGGGGGGGGAGAGGGGGAGATATCATCAGAGAGTGTCGAATGTTTTATATATTGTACATATACCCACCCACTTATGCTAAGTGCATAAAGCTGTATGCAGAGAACTTGTGAGAACCTATATATTTCTAGTTATTTTACAACCACATAGCCTTCAAAAATAACCTATGATGTGATATATATATTCTTGTAATGCTAATGGTCTTTGTTGGACATTTTAGTGCCTCCTTTTCCTAATACTAGAGAAATGAATATGGTTGAAAGACAAAACAACCACATAGAAGGAAGAGGTATTTTTACATGTCAAACTGGGATTCTAGATTTTTACATCTGGGAGGAATCCCAGCCTCTTCATTTTATAAATGAGGATTCTAAGACCTAGAGAGAAAACCCAGATTGCTTGCAAATCACATAGCTACTAATTGGCAGTTTAGACCACTACTCACATTTCAGACCCCCAACTTTTTTTGTCTTTTTTTATTTAAAAAATTTATTTTATTTTTCTTAAATAGTTTATTGTCAGGTTGATTTCCATATAACACCCAGTGCTCTTTTTTTTTTTTTTTTTTTTTTTTGAGAGAGAGAGAGAGATTGCGCAAGTGGGAAAGGGGCAAAGAGAGAGAGAAAAGCTTTTGGAAAAGAAGCTTGGAATGGTTTTTAACTGTGGACAAGTGGTGTTTTCTTGCTCTCCTCTAGCGCTGGTAAGCACAGTTTTAGTCTATAATAGCATCTAAAACTATTTTATAACCTTTAAATGCATTGCCAGACACACGTGTTCCATCTTGCCAGAAAGTAAGGAGCCCAGCCTTATCCTGGCCTTGTTGGGAGAACCTGTAAATACACATGTCAGTAGTAGTTGGGCTTAGGGTTGCTGCTGCTCTTAAACCTGGCGTCATAAACATGCTTTTTCTGCTTAGTAAACCACATCGTGGGTGTGTTCCTGAATATATTATTTTCTTCAGGAAAGAGTTTTTTAAAATACACTTCACATTTCCTTTTAGTCCCCACCACCCTTCACCAACCTTCAGAGGCTCAGATTGGGGTTAAAATACTTTTTCGTATTATTTTAATTATTGCTCTCCCTACCCCCAACCCCACTCCTTTCCTGTTTCCCCCTCCTCTTTTCCCCTAACGGCACTGTTCTGCAAAGCCTGCAATGATTGATATGATGGCAGTGCTGTCATTCTTTTTAACCAAAAAAAAAGTCATTTTTGTTCTAGTTATTTTAATAGAGTCCCATTAAAGATGTATTGCTGACTGAAATATCGGCATGAAGGGCTCTCACTGAGCTGAGCCCAGGAATTAAGAAGTCAGGAAATCGGCTGCTGCATTGCAAGAGAGCCTTGTGTGACACCGAATCTCCTGATTGGGGAGATCATTACTGCTATTATGACTCGACTTGCGTAGGAATTTTAAATTCCATCTGAATGTCAGTAATAACCCTCTTAGCAAATTATCCTGAATAAAATCACGAAGGCATTTTATATAATAGGTGTTGAATTACTGGATAGATTTGCTAATTAAATACTCTTTGTTCTGCTGCAGTTGACATTACAGGGTAAGATCTTGAACAATTATTCTCAACAGCTGTACTTTGTTAAGGGAAAAATTAACCACAAAGTTTATTTTTTTACACTTGAAGTTGGCAGATTTTTGAAATGTGCTTGAAAAAATTCCATCATCCAATTGGTAATGAGTAGATAAATATGCAGGTGTTGCTATGAAATCAGATAACTGCAGACTGCCTTATTAATGAATTTAGCAAGCCTTTATAGCCCGGTTTCCTAGCTGTTGGCACTTAGAAAATGATTTTCTGTCAGAATGGGGAGTTTTAATATTAAGCTTGTCAATTTGAAGTGAACTTATGAACGGACATCTTGTAATCACTGTACCTTATGTCCAGTAGACTTTTCTTAATACCTGTGGCTTCCCTTAAAAATGAATTTCCTTGGTGGGGAAATACCTGTGATGTATAAGTTTTTGACTGTTGGCTTCCAGAATATTTGTGTGGTATGGGCTTTTTAACAAGGCAATGAAACATGCTGAAAAGAGAATGATACAAGGTCTAGTTTCTAGATCAAGCTCTTGGCTGGTTCTGTTATTTTGGGTAAGATCATAGAGCCTGATTTTACTCAACTGTAAAATGAAGTTAATAATACTGCCCACTCCCTATGATTAGGCAGTCAGCATTTTACAAATACTCATTAATAGCCACTGTGCACCAGAACCTCTGCTAGATACCAAGAGTTTGGTAGCCCACAGGTTACCTAACAGCTGAGCCCTCCCAGTGAGCAGCTTGAATCAAGAGTGGCTTTCTGGCGATCCTGCTCATTAGCGCTTGGACAAGTGTAAGTCTGGACAGGGCACTGTGGTACCCACCATCCAGAAGTGCTCAGTGAAGAAGCACGAAAAGTCAGAGTCAGCCTGGTTGTGGGTCATCTGTTGAATGGACTGAAGAGTTGACGAGCTGTGGTAAGAACCTTGAGCCTGAGATGGAGCATTGTCACCAGCTACTGTTGAGGTCCACTGGAAAGATGGTGATAAAACATTCCTCAGAAATTTGTGTAACCTCTGTGGAGAGCGACTTGGATATATTTATAAAAAAAATTTGAACCCATATAACCTTTGACCCAGTAAGTCTTACAGGAGTTTATCTTTTACTGACAGGTTACATGTGTATAAGGATTATTTGTTGAAGTGTGGTGATAAAAGTAAAGATCAGAAACAACCTATGTGTTTATTACTAAAGCACTAGTTAAATCATGATCGATTGACACTGTATAGTTGTTAAAAAAGAATAAGGAAGCTTCTTATGTGTAGATAAGAAATAATCTCTAAGTATTAGGGTGAAAACAAAGCAGTTACAGTATAGTCTTTATATTTTGCTTAGTTTTCTACCATTTTTGTACAGAAGATCCAACAAGAGGTTTCTGCTACCAAAGAGAAAATTGTTTTGGTAGTAGCCCTCAGATTGTGCTTGGAAATGGTTGTGAGTTGGTGGCAGGAGAGAATAGAGGTGGTTGATGGATCTAAAGGGTGAAGGTTGCCAGTACACGTTGGAGGTACACTCAAGGATGACATCGTAGGTTTCGTTCATGGTGTGAAAGAGTAGAGGAAATTGCTTGCTGCATATGGAGAGTTGCAGTGAAAGGTTGACAGATGGCATCTAAGATATTCTTATTTAGGTACTAGTTACCTTATAGAGTTGTCCGTTGTGATGAGGAAGGTTGAGCTTAGTGAGGTGGGAGGGGCGGCTGGTGAAGAGAACTTGTGATGAGCAGTTCTGTTCTTACTGTGGTTAACTTGGTTGATCTTGTTATTGCCCTCTTCCCAAAGGAATTGGCATATATTCTCCCACAATGCTTTTCCCTGCAATTTGAATGTTTAAAAATGAAGATGAAGTGGAGGAGCGTGAATGTTTTTTAGGAGTTAAGTGAATTTCAGAAAAGTAATTGGGATTACTATGAGAACGATCTATCAGTCAACTCGCGAACAGTTTTTTGAGTGCCTGTTACATGTGAAGCCTGGAATTAGGCACCCACATGAGCTCTGGTCCAGGAGCTTGTGGGCTAGTTGGGGAGGAGACAGACTGTCAAGTAAAAAGTGTTTTCAGAATGGGATTATCATTATTATCTTAGGCCAGTGGTCCTGAGCCCAGCCTGCAACATAAATATCTGAAGAGCTTATTCAGAACATTGCCAGGGCCAAGTGTTGGAATTTTTTTTTATGGATCCCCAGGTGATTCCACCGTACAGCCACAATTAAAATCACTGATTAGGGGCGCCCAGGTGACTCTGTCAGTTAAGGATCCAACTCTTGATTGGGGGCTTAGATCATAATCTCCGGTTTTGTGAGTTCGAACCTCATGTCGGGCTCTGCTGACAATGCGGAGACTGCTTGGGATTCTCTCTCTTCCTCTCTCTCTGCTTCTCCCCAACTTGCTCTCTCTCAAAAAAAAAAATAAACATTAAAAAAAAAAAACCTTGATTAGCTTAATCCATATTCACCACCATCCACCACCCCCAGGACAGAGGAAGGGCTTTCTTCCCTAAGAACAAAGGACAGTGAATGCCTGATGAAAATGAGACTGTAATAAAGGGGCAGAAGCAGTAGAAATGGAAAGTCAGGGGTAGATGTAAAAGATAATTCTAAGTTCAGAGTTTATAGGGCTCTGTAATACATGTTTCCAGTTTGCAGCTCTATGGGCCTAGGGCCAGGCCTATCTACAGATATTATGTAGATGTTTGTCTTCATTCATTGAATCCTTATTGAGTCCTGCCTCTGGCCTGGGCACTGTGCTAGCTCCAGAGAATATGTGAAGGTCTACTTTCTGTCTTCAAGAAATTTATAATCGAGAGAAGAAATTTAAATCCAGTGTGTGTATATTTCTTTTTCACTTTTTTTCTATTAAGTTTATTTATTTTGAGAGTGAGAGAGCATGATAAGGGGAGGGGCAGATAGAGATTGAATCCCAAGCAGAATCCATGCCCCCAATGCAGAGCCCAACATGGGGCTCGATCTCACAACCATGAGATCATGACCTGAGCCAAAATCAAGAGCCTGGATGCTTAACCGACTGAGCTACCCAGGCACCGCCCCCCCCCCTTTTTTTTCCATTAATTTTTAAGATTCTGAACACCATGGGTAAAATTGCCAGATTTGAAATGCTCTGTTGAGCTTTTTTTTTTTTTAGCCACATAGTTATATTTAAATATTAGTAATGAGAATAGTTTGCCTTTTGACATATCATAAAGGGATGTTTTTATTACGCGTGTTTATTAAAGATGGACCTTAAGTAGATTTTTAGAGTAGATCCACTCACATATCTCTGGCTAAGAATCACCATAGAGGCCCCTTTACTTTTAGATTATGTTGATAATGTGGTTATTTTGAGAGTTGTGGTTAGAAAACCATCAAGAGCTTTAAAATGTATGACCATCTCTCACTGTGTACTTATGTTTACAGTTTTATAACTATGTTATGTATTAATCTTGCCTTTTTATTTCATTTAGATTTTGATGCATACAAAAGAGATGGTACAGAAGGTAATGCTGAGCATTTTCATTATACACTGACTCTTAACTATCATTCCTGGTGACATTCCTGTATTCAAGGAAAATTCTAACCCAAACAAGCTGGAAATGGCTTCTTAGGATGCCTAATTTACGTTTATAATCCCTTCTAATGGATTATAGCTTTTTTCTTTTACTAACACTGATATGATCTAGCCGCTGCTTGAAGTCTATATGTGAGTGTTTCAAGCAAATTAGTAACAGTGCTAATTAGAGTTTACTTCCAGGCCTTTATACTGTATGTGCTGTAGTGTTGTTTGTTATGATTGATTTTTTTTTGGCACTCTTCATATTCTCCTAAATACTGTTTGAAACTGCTAAGATTTTCATATGGATTTGTGCCCCTGCGTTTAAAAAACCCATTATGTTTCTGTTTTATAAATTGTCATGACCACTAAGCTCATGATACAGTGGATAAATAGAGACACTCCCCCCTTCCTAGTCTCTTATCCTCCTCCATATTACTCAGTTCCACAGTTTGTTTCCGTTGAAACTAGACATTTCCCCTGCCACTCTACTGTCTGTCTGTTTTAAGAAAATTAGGTAGATTTTCTTAATGTGATAGTGGCTTTCCTTTCTGGTTTATTGGAGCTTAATGTTTGATTGTACTTCTTTGACAATATGGATGAGAATAAACATAAGCTTAGTGGAAACTGTAATGTCTGTAGTATGGAAAATCTTTTGAGTTTTGTTGTGTGTGATGATCACTCTGTTTTTGTTAATTTTTATAATTTTTGCTTTTTATTAGATGAATCTTGAAGTTATTTACGGAGATACAGATTCAATTATGATAAACACCAATAGCACCAGTCTGGAAGAAGTGTATAAATTGGGAAACAAGGTAAGGATAATTTGATGAAATTATCCTTTACCTTCTTTTGTGAATTCTCTTTTAACATGGAATATGTATATGTACACATGTAGTTCTGAAAATAATAAACTTAGTGCTTCTCAGCTCCTCATTCTCTTATTTTTCTTAGACTTTAATCCAGTTGTTTGTATTAAGGGTAAAATTCAAAGGAGAGTATTTTTTCCTTAAATGATAAGTCCATTTTTGTTTTGAAAAGAGTCCAAGATGTTTTCATCTTGTTTCTAAGGCCGGTGGCTGTAGTGTTCTTGTCACACCTCTGTGATGTCGGGCTACAGTGGTATCTCTGACTCTGGCTATTGTTGTCCCGGGTCTTGTGACAGGGAGTCACACTGCTTCACACCCTCTGATAGACCCTGTGTCTACTTTATGATAAAAGAAGAAAGCGGAAAAAAATTTTTAATTTAAGTTTAAAATATGGTCATGTTTTATACTTATCACATTGTCATGCATGAGGAGCAGTATATCTCTAGTAGTGTTCACATGGGCTTTATACATTGACAGATGTGGAGAAACACCTGCCTCCATGCATACATACATGTGCACACAGTGTAATTTTTACAGGAGTGCTTAAAATATATCTGAAGAGGCAAGTGGACTTTTAAAAGTAACCATTTGTTGCCCACTTCTTACAGTTTACAATTCTTGAGTACTTGCTATGTTAAGATATTTTCCCAGTAAACTAGAACTAAGATATCATCTTAGAATAAGAACTTCCTGCCTATCTCCACTAATATGTATGAAATTTGACCTTTAGCCTTCACCTGAGAGCAAGCCTGACTTACTGTCCTCATGTTGCACTTCAAAAAGCTGTGTATTTTCCCTGAGTGATTGGCTGTGCCTTGATCCTATCAATAAAGAGTAGGTCATTTTTTGTTTAACATGTACGTACAGGGAGATCTTAGGCATTATTTTAATAGTCAAAAGTTGCTTATTTCTGGCCACATATCTCCTTGTTGAACTGTCTAAAATTTCTCTAATTTAGTAATTTGTAGGCAAGTACAAAAGAATTTATTTTTTATTATATTTAATGTTTATTTAGTTGGGAGAGAGAGAGAGGAAGCATGAGTGGGAGAGGGGAAAAAGAGAGAGAGAGAGAGACAGAGAGAGAAAGAGAGAAAAAGACAAAGAATCCGAGTAGGCTCCAGGCTCTGAGCCTTCAGCACAGAGCCTGACATGGGGCTTGAACCCACAGACTGCAAGATCATGATCTCAGCTGAAGTCGAATGCTGAACCGACTGAGCCACCCAGGCACCTCTGAATTTAGTTTTTAGGTTCAAAAAGACTCTTTCATAATTTTCATGTATGAAAAGAAGAATTTCTTCTTCCAGCAAGAAATTCTGTGCTGCAAGCACAGAACCTGATGTAGGGCTTGAACTCAGGAACTGTGAGATCATGACCTGAGCTGAAACAAAGAGTCGGATCCTTAACCGACTGAACCACCCAGGTGCCCCTTTTCTAATCCCTGTGCTCTTTGAATGATTTTGCATCATACTCAACATAATACTATGTTCTGCGTCATCTGAGTAAATACATTTTAGTCTTGTGTGCATTCACGTTCTCTTTAGATTAACTCTTAGGAATTTGTAGCATCGTCTTCTCCCTAATGGATGTTTGAGAAGCTAGTATTAATGGTTGAAATTTTCACAGGTAAAAAGTGAAGTGAATAAGTTGTACAAACTGCTTGAAATAGACATCGATGGTGTTTTCAAGTCTTTGCTACTGCTGAAGAAGAAGAAATATGCTGCTCTGGTTGTGGAGCCAACATCGGATGGGAATTATATCACCAAACAGGAGATGAAAGGATTAGATATAGTCAGAAGGGATTGGTGTGATCTTGCTAAAGAAACTGGAAAGTGAGTTCAGTTTTTGTGTGTGCTTCTGTTGTTTGTCTTTAAGAACTTGAGGTATTAATGACACGGACAAGATGTGTGATTCTGCCAAGTGCAAGGACCCAACTTCTTTTTTACATATTAATGCTTCTCACTTATTGGGAGTGGAATTTTCCAGGTAAATGAAAACTTAGAAGAAGCCAAATTCGCTCAGTAAGAGGTACTTGCTATAAGATACATCTTAGGAGTTGTAACTGACGGTGAGGGTAAACCATCACATTTTAGCTCCCTGCAGAGTTGGTTTCATTGGTGTTGGCTTGTCTCTGTTTTGTTTTGCTTTCCTATTCTCATTAGGAAGTGCCTTGTGTTTTATTCCTGAATCATCATAGAACCTCTTTAGGAACATAATTGTTAAGGTGTCCCCATGTTGTGGCTTAAATATTCTGGGATTCAAAGCGCACCATGGAGTGACACTTTGTTCCCACCCATATCATTTGTATGTAAACATTCTTAGGAATCTCTAGAAAGAAAAGATTCCTACTAATCTCAGGTTAATTTAAGAGCTAGCTCTCAAATACCCTAAGTACCTCAGAAATAATAAATGTCATGGCTGACCTCCTAGTTTTTTTTTTTTAAATTTTTTATTTATTTCTACGAGAGAGAGAGAGAGAGAGAGAGACAGCGTGAGCAGGGGAGGGTCAGAGAGAGAGGGAGATACGGACTCTGAAATAGGCTCCAGGCTCCGAGCTGGCAGTCAGCACAGAGCCCGACGCGGGGCTCGAACCCACGAACTGTGAGATCATGACCTAAGCGAAAGTCGGACGCTTAACCGACTAAGCCACCCAGGTGCCCCGGCTGACCTCCTAGTTTTACATCTGAGACTGGAAATTGTGATACTAAGGCCTGTTTTTGTTTTTGAGAAGGAGAGAGAGAGCGCGCGCGTGCGCACTGAAGCAAGCAAGCGAGTGAGCGCATACGTGAACAGGGGAGGGGCAGAGGGAGAAGGGGACAGAGACTCTTAAGCAGGCTCCATGCCCAGCACAAAGCCTGACACGGGGCTCGATTTCATAACCATGAAACTATGACCTGAGCCGAAATCATGAATCAGACGTTGAACCAACTGAGCCACCCAGGCTCCCCAAGGCCTGAGTTTTTTTAAAGGGTCGCATTAATTTAGAAAGTACCCATTAAAAAAAACCCTAAATCTTTAGGTATTTTAAAGTACCGTCTTTCTAGGTATTCCTGTTTTGTGAAACTTCCCAATTCTGAATAGAAGAATTTTTTACTTTAAAGCAAAATTTTATTAAAAAAATTTTTTTTTAAATGTTTTCATTTAATTTTTAGAGAGAGAGAGAGCGTGAGCAGGGGGGTCATAGAGAGAGGGAGACACAGAATCTGAAGACAGGCTCCAGGCTCTGAGCTGGCTGTTAGCACAGAGCCTGACTCGGGGCTCGAACCCAGGAACTGTGAGATCATGACTTGAGCCGAAGCCGGACGCTCAACTGACTGAGCCACCCAGGCGCCCCAAAGCAAAACTGTAAATTAGTTTTAATATTGCTCAATATTCACACTTTCTACTTGTTTTCCAGTCTCCCTCTTGCTTTCACGTTGGGCAAGCAAGATTGAGCAATTGTTGCTTCTGCAAAACCACTCTTGATTAGGCAAAGTTGATCATCGAGTATAGGTCACTGTTAGCCTTTTATGAAATGAAGTTTGAAATGCTTCATTGCCCCCAAATGTACCCAAAGATGAAACTACTGTGTATAGACTGTCGATTAGAATGTTCTCTTCAGCTTTGTGTTTTCTAAGAAAAGATGCATCATAATAGAAGTAAATTTCTCTGAGTTAGAAATGTATTAGTAATTAAAGCTATACAAATGTTTTTGTCAGGGTTCTTTTTCTGACAAATTATAATGCAGCTGTCAAAGCCTTGCTCTGCATTTTCTCAGAAATGGATAAAATATCGGCTTCCTTATTCCCTTTTTCTTTTTCCCCCTTTTTTTTGAGGGGGGTCTGGTAGAATAATAGGAAGTTTTTCAGAGATAGCATAAGGTTGGAGAACACTGAGCAATATAATGAAACCAAAGAAAAGTTTGAGATCTTTGGTTTTAAAAAATTTTGCATAAAGAGCTATATTTCTGCTTACCTAGCTAATGGTCATCTCAGTGTGGTGATATCAGAAATAATGTCTTGCTGCTTTATGGGGAAAGTCCAGTTTTTGTCTTTTAAAATTTTAGCTTATGAGTAGAATATAACTGCTTGTGAATTTTGAAGCTGCATAAATGCAGTTATGGTTGGAACACATATGTTTCTCCGTCCACATTTTGGGTGAGGCATTAGCTGCTGAATTAAAAAGGGTCTGTATGTTTAAGGGCAAACCTGATATTCCAAGGTTGGTAAACCTTTCTTAGGGTTCATGTTAAAAAACAAATAGTAACGGCCTTTTGGACATTAACCCTCTTGTTAGCTTTTAGTACAGCTCTTGTCCGCATGTTAATCTAATGGCATTTATCTTCCTTTTCTCTCCTTTATTAATAAAGTATAATATTAAAAAAATGAATCCTTCTCTTTTTTTGCAGCTTTGTCCTTGGCCAGATTCTTTCTGATCAAAGCCGAGACACGATAGTGGAAAACATTCAGAAGAGGTTAATAGAAATTGGAGAGAACGTGCTAAATGGCAGTGTCCCAGTGAGCCAGTTTGAAATTAACAAGGTAAATGTAGCATTTATTGCTGAGCCCAGCTGCTGCCGTGTGTTTTCGCCTCCTTCAGATAGTTGAAGAACCACCTCATCCTTGCAATCGAAATAAATTCTAGCTGGTGATGAAAGCTGCTTAAAAACTGTTTCACCGATGGGGCATTAGCATAGCACTTGCCCTCTTCTAGCCACCGGCGCTGCCCTGTCGGCCACAGGCCCTCTCTCTCTGTGTCTTACTAGGTGGAAGCCTTATTTCCAGAGATTCTGTACAGTGACATGGCTGATGTTCAGGGGACTAGAGAGGATTACGTTCTCCATAGTCCTCCTCATTTATACTTTCAGAGAACGGCCTGTAAGCTTAGAGAGACAGAGACGGTGTGTGTGTATATGTGTGACTTTCACACAAGGGGATCCTTAGAGGTGCTGTAATGAGAGGGCTTTTGTGGGACATAGTTATTTAGAATTAAGATGGTGATAGCATTTTCTGTATAGCCAGAGCACTTGTGCTTTTATTTTCTTTTTAAACTCTGTAATTTAGACTCTGTGGACAGTTTTAGTTGAAAATAGAGAATATATTTTTCTTACCAAATTTGAAAAATAAAACTTTGGTTTCCAAAGTGCTGTCTAATGTGTTAGTTTGCAGATCTCCTCCCCTCCCCCTTTTGAAAAGAGTACCCTTACATATACAGAAGCTCATTCTTTTTTTTTTTTTTTTTTTTTACAAATAGTTTATTGTCAAATTAGTTTCTACATAACACTCAGTGCTCATCCCCAAAGTGCCCTCCTCCATGCCCATCCCCCCCTCCCCCCCACATCCATCAGTCCTCAGTTTTTGTCAGCATTCAAGAGTCTCTCATGGTTTGCCTCTCTCCCTTTCCCCCACCATTTCCGCCCTTCTTCTCCCCCTTGTTCCTCCGTCAAGTTCCTCCTAATCCTCCTATACGTGCAAACATATGATATTTGTCCTTCTCTGCCTGACTTATTTCGCTCAGCATAACACCCTCAAGGTCCATCCATGTTGCTACACATGGCCAGATTTCATTGTTTCTCATTGCCATGTAGTATTCCATGGTATAGATAAACCACATCTTCTTGATCCATTCATCTGTTGATGGACACTTAGGCTCTTTCCATGTTTTAGCTATTGTGGAGAGTGCTGCTATGAACATTGGGGTACATGTGCTCCTATGCCTCAGCATTTCTGTATCCCTTGGGTAAATTCCTAGCAGTGCTATTGCTGGGTCATAAGGGAGTTCTATTGTTAGTTTCCTGAGGAACCTCCACACTGTTTTCCAGAGGGGCTGTACCAGTTTACATTCCCACCAACAGTGTAGGAGGGTGCCCGTTTCTCCACATCCTCGCCAGCATCTAGAGTTCTCTGATTTGCTCATTTTAGCCACTCTGACTGGCGTGAGGTGGTATCTCAGTGTGGTTTTGATTTGTATTTCCCTGATGAGGAGGGATGCTGAGCATCGTTTCATGTGTTACAGAAGCTCATTCTGCAAATAACATTTTATCCCTCTGTGATAGATTTCGCTGTCAAAGCTGATAATAAAAAGAATTTAATGAAAAAGAATCTGGGGGCGCCTGGGTGGCTTGGTTAAGCGTCCGACTTTTGCTTAGGTCATGATCTCGCGGTTCGTGGGTTCGAGCCCCGTGTCGGGCTCTGTGCTGACTGCCAGCTCAGAGCCTGGAGCCTGTTTCAGTCTGTGACTCCCTCTCTCTGACCCTCCCCTGCTCACGCTGTCTCTCTCTCTCTCTCTCTCCTAGAAATAAATAAAACATTTAAAAAAAGAAAAAGAAAAAGAAAAAGAATTTGATGATGATATGAAATCGAAGAGTTAGAGTTAAAACTCTAATGATACCATCGTGATACCTTAGGCTAAAGTGATGCCTGTCATTTTTGCACATTTCCTTACTCTTGGAAACATATTTTTACATTGAAACAATTACAGTACTTATTATTTGGAAATGTGTTTCTATTTAACATAAATAGATTTTGCCACGTTTCTATGTTATGTTAAAAATGATCATGTTAATTTTATATTTCACTGATACATCTTTATTTAAAATTTTTGTCTGATTATTTACATTAGTTTTGATATTATACATAACTGTATTGAACATCTTTTCTTCTTTATCTTTTTGCTTCTGAATGAATTATTTTCTTAGTTTAGGTTCCTTGAAGTGAAATACTTGAATCAAAAGATAGGAATATCTGCAGCACCTGTGTGGCTCAGTTGGTACAACATCAGGCTCTTGATTTCAGCTGAGGTCAGGATCCCAGGGTGGTGGGATTGAGCCCTGCATGCCAGGCTCTGTGCTGAGCATGGATCCTGCTTGGGATTCTCTCCTCTCTTCTCTCTCTCTCCCTTCCCCTGATCTCTTTCTCCCCTTTCCCCTTTCTTCCCGCCCCCCTCTCTTTCCCCCTCCCATTCCTCTCTGCTTCTCCTGCTCTCTCTTTCTAAAAATAAAAATGCTAGGAATATCTGTATGGCTCTTGCCAAATTGCTTGGTAAAAGGGTGATGCCAATTGATAATAACAAAATGTGTGTGCCAGTGTCACCATAGATTTGCTTGTATTGGTGGTAGTTCATTGGTGATAATATCATTGCTGACATTAGATAAAATAATGCTTCACTGTGATATGAAATAGTGTTTCAGTTGTGGATTTAATTTGCATTTGTTTGGTTTTTAGAGAAGATGAATATTTTCTACGCATGTCCTTAGGATTAGTATTTATTCTTAGATAAGCCAACATTTGTTCCCTGCACCTTAACTGTGATGTCTTCAATGTCATTAAAAAAAAAGACATTGATTTATATATATAGAAGCACAAACAACTGAAAGTAAATATTATAAGAAGGCATGTGCCTTGGCACTAGCTCTTCACTTTAAATGATGTCATGTTTACCTGTTGGCATGGCTTCATTTGTGACATCTAAACACTGATTTCCTTTCAGATTTTGTTTGCTCTGTCTCAGAAATCTGCATGAGTAAGAGGTACAACTTCACTCTTCCCTTGATCAGTTTTTGCATCACTTCTGCAGGTTGCATCCCTGGCACTGTGGGCCCTCTATCACAAGGGCTTCCTGACAGGAGTTTGGAAGGCTGAATACAAATATGACCACGTTACTGGCAGAATAACACAGAGCACGTGTCCCCTAGGCCAGAGCACCTCCACTGTCATCTTCTCATATGAACGACGACACAGTGTTACTAGTATGCATACAGACTTAAGTCATAGACACACTGGCAGTCTCTGAGTTCTGATGAGCAGTCTACAGTCTTTGTTATTTTTAACTTTTTATTATTGAAATTGTTAAACTTACACAAAAGTAGACAATGGTATTATGAATCCCCATGTATCCATCATTCAGCTTCAATAATTAACAACTTACAGTGACATTGTTATTAATCACAATAATAGTAATAGTGTGATCAGGGCTGTGCATTCTTTTTCCGTGGAAGAACTAAAATTGTAACTTACTGTCTTTACAGTCTCCATTTTACTTGACATAGTAGTTCGCAAATAACAGTTGTCCAGTGAATATTAAAAGAATTTACTTGCTTTCTTAATCTTGGATTCATCAAACATTTGGTAACTCATAAGTGCACAATGCTAGATTCTGGGATATAAAATTGAATAAGCACAGCATAATCCATGTTTTCAAGATGGTAATGGTCTGTTAAAGATACATTTACTGTCCCATATTTTTATACCTTTTAAAAAATAAGACGGATTTTTGAAGGGTTGATACAAGCACAGTAAATTCTTTTTTTTCTTTCATAGTTTATTGTCAAGTTGGTTTCCATATAACACCCAGTGCTCATCCCCACAGGTGCCCTCCTCCATGCCCATCACCCCCCTTCCCCTCTCCCCCCACCCCCATCAGCCCTCAGTTTGTTCTCGGCATTCAAGAGTCTCTCATGATTTGCCCCTCCCCCTTTCCCCCACTATTTTCCCCCTTCTCCTCCCCCATGGTCCTCCGTTAAGTTCCTCCTAATCCACCTATGTGTGCAAACATACGGTATCTGTCCTTCTCTGCCTGACTTATTTCGCTCAGCAGAACACCCTAGAGTTCCATCCATGTTGCTACACGTGGCCAGATTTCATTCTTTCTCATTGCCACGTAGTATTCCATTGTATAGATGAACCACATCTTTTTTTTTTTTTTTAATTTTTTTTATCGTTTATTTTTGAGACAGAGCATGAGCGGGGGAGGGGCAGAGAGAGAGGGAGACACAGAATTTGAAACCGGCTCCAGGCTCTGAGCTGCCAGCACAGAACCCGATGCGGGGCTTGAACTCAAGAACTGCGAGATCATGACCTGAGCCGAAGTCGGACGCTTAACCGACTGAGCCACCCAGGCGCCCCAAACCATATCTTCTTGATCCTTTCGTCCGTTGATGGACACTTAGGCTCTTTCCATGTTTTGGCTATTGTTGAGAGTGCTGCTATGAACATTGGGGTACATGTGCCCCTATGCATCAGCATTCCTGTATCCCTTGGGTAAATTCCTAGCAGTGCTATTGCTGGGTCCTAGGGGAGTTCTATTGTTAAGTTTTTTGAGGAACCTCCACACTGTTTTCCAGAGGGGCTGCACCAGTTTACATTCCCACCAACAGTGTAGGAGGGTGCCCGTTTCTCCACATCCTCACCAGCATCTATAGTCTCATGATTTGTTCATTGTAGTCACTCTAAATGGCCATGAGGTGATATCTTAGTGTGGTTTTGATTTGTATTTCCCTGATGATGAGTGACGCTGAGCATCATTGCACAAGCACAGTAAATTCTGATGAAAGGACTATCGCTGTCATAGTTATTTCCAAGTCTTGTTTACAGCAAGCTATTTATGTGTCAAAGGTGATATGTCTTGATTAACATCTATCTGAATACTTACAATAAACATAAACAAGTTTTAACAAAAACTTGTGAGCAGTTCAGCTTTTATGTTTTATCACATTCAAAGGAGAGTGGAACAGAAGAGTCTATGTGACTGGTTGTGGATGGTCTTAAGAGAGGATATCTGTACATCTGTAGATCTAGGTATTTTTATGATCTTGGGAGGGATTGAAAATAGGAGGCTAGCCTCAGGTAGAGGAGTAAAGTGGTGAGATTTACCTTTCTAGAGATTTTATTCCTTGTTGTTGAGGGGAACAGAAAAACACTGTGTGCGATTTTCTGAATTACTGCAATCTTAGCTTAAATATATTTCATAAAGTAACACAAAGTACTTCACACCTGATTTGTATAGCCCTTGCTAACTTGAGCCTAAACCACCAGGAATCTTTTTTTTTTTTTTTTTAAATCCAGCCTTTTAAAACTAGCTTGTAGATTCCCCAAATAGCCTCAATCTAATAATTGGAAAGTATGCCAGGTGAAATTCAGAATTTCTTAACATTGCTCTGAAGTACAGTCAGTTGAAGAAGATAATGTTGTTGTTTTTTTTTTAAGTAGAGTTACATTGATTAAGATTTCTATGCAGTATTACCCGTCTAAGTCAGTCAAGACTCCACATAATGCGGGCAGGAGGAGATTCAAATATTCGGAGTTTTTCCCAGGCACTCTCTGGTGAGTGTAGGATTTATAAAGTGGACATGACACTGTTCTATGCCGCCCTGTTGGGGAACCTGCTTTATTCCTACTGCAGCAGGGCTCCGCCTTCCTGCTCTCAGGACACTTTCACACTCTTAAAATAATTGAGGGCTGCAAAATCTTTTGTTTATGTGTGGTCTCTGTTAATATTTACTGTTAGAAATTAAAACTGAAAAATTTGAAAAAGTTATTTGTTTATAGCAAAAAAACCCAGTATGTGATTCACAAATAACATTTTTCCTTGAAATTACTATATATTTCAGAACAAAGAAAAATAAGCCAGAGGAGTGGCATCATTTTACAATTTTGCAAATCTCTTCACTGTCTGCTTTGGTAGAAGACATCTGGATTCTCATATCCACTTGAATGACTAGTCTGTTGTGGTGTGTAGTCTTGTTTGAAGTGTAGGGAAGAAAATCTATTTTCAAACAAATACATAGGTGGAAAAAGCAGAAATATTTCAGTACTTTTTTTGGATAGTTGTATATATATTCTCCTTTGATTCTACACCAATATTATCTAAGTGGTATTTTTTTAAAAAATTTTTCATGTTTATTTTATTTGAGAGAGGGAAAGGGAGAGAGAGAATCTCAGGCAGGCTCCACACTGTTAGCATAGAGCCTGATGGGGAGCTCAAACTCCCGAACTGTGAGATCATGACCTGAGTTGAAATCAAGAGTCAGATGTTTAACCATCCTGAGCCACCCAGGCTCCCTTGAGTGGTATTTTCTTAAAGGTCATTTGTAATGGGGAAATCTGAAACCTTATCAGTGAACTTTTCATACTCTCACATTAAAATCTGTTGGTCTGTATTGTACTTGGAATAGATATTTTACTCATGCAAAGCATTATGCATTGGCCATATATGAAATAATAATTCGGCAGTTTTACAGATCTTCCAATTATTGAATGCATTTTGTTATACGTTATTAAAAATCACACTTTAAAAATTCCTACAGATATCATCAGAAAAGTCTTTAAGTATTAAAAAGCTGTCAGGCTCACACACATGTAACTTGAGTTTTCCAGAATTCTAATTTGTGCTTAAAAGTTTGAATCTTAACCTTAGGCAATACGTACTGCCTCTTGTTTGTCTGCAGGTTGCAGGTTTACTCCGTTCTCTTGAGAAATTGTCCTCCAAAGACCCGAGTTACAATAGCAGTAGTTGGCTCATCATTCTTGTAAGGAAAAACTGTGTTCTCTGAAAACGGCAGCCAGTTTAGCTTGCAACTCCAAACAGTCACACAAGTGCTTTTCCTCAAGTCAGCTTCATTCTTCAGTGTACAGGAGATGTGCCTTGTGTGTAATTCTTACCTTGTCACACAAAATATTAGCCTTGTATTCAGGGTCAGGAGCTTCAAAATGGAATAATTTTTGCTGTTTCACAAAGGACATTCATTTTTTAAATTTTTTTATTTTAGAGAGAGAGTGCATGTGTGAGTAGGGGAGGGGGAAAGACAGAGAGAGAGAGAGAGAGGAAGCATGTGAGCAAGAATCTCAAGCAGTTTCCACGTTCAGCATAGAGCCTGATATGGGGCTCGATCCCACAATTCTAGGATTGTGAACCAAGCAGAAATCAAGAGTCAGACCCTCAACCAACTGAGCCATCCAGACACCCCATAAAGGACTTAAGTGAAACTAGTTTCTTTTTTTTTTTTTTGTTTTCTTTTGAGAACTCTGAGTGCATGGTGGCGAAGACTACAGTGAGTGGTAGCACAGTTTGATGTGGCTGCCCCAGTTCATGTTTATAAGGCATTAGGACCTTTACCTATGCTGCCCATACTTCTGCATTACCAGTGCAAGCAGTATTGTTAGAAAAATAATTTGGAGGGGCGCCTGGGTGGCTCAGTTGGTTAAGCATCCGACTTCGGCTCAGGTCATGATCACACAGTTTGTGGGTTCGAACCCTGTGTCGGGCTCTCTGCTGACAGCTCAGAGCCTGGAGCCTGTTTCAGATTCTGTGTCTCCCTCTCTCTGACTCTCCCATGCTCATGCTCTCTCTCTCTCAGAAATAAATAAAACATTAAAAAAAATTAGAAAAATAATTTTGAGGGACCCCTGGATGGCTCAGTTGGTTAAGTGTCTCAGGTCATGATCTCGCACTTCCATGAGTTCGAGCCCTGCATCGGGCTCTGTGGTGACAGTTCAGAGCCTGAAGCCTGCTTCAGATTCTCTGTCTCCCCCTCTCTCTGCCCCTTCCCTGCTTATGCTCTGTGCCTCTCTGTCCCTCAATAATAAATAAATGTTTAAAATTAAAAATAATTTTGACCCCTCAACTTCCTGAAAGGGTGTCTGGAACTCCCACAGGCCTGTAGATCACATTTAGGTGATCTAGTCATGTGGCTCCCTGTTCTCTGCCCTTCCTCTTGTCTTTTGAAACCCACCACAGAGCCAGGTCTCTCCCGCCTCCCCTTTGTACACATGTACTGCGTTCCACTCCAGTAGACTGTATTTTGTGTCATCTCTTGCTTTTAACTTTGGCTTCTATCTCCGCCCAGAATGTTCTTGCCCCTGTCACCTTTTCTTAAAATCTTGTTTTTCTTCGCATGCCAGCTTAGGTTTTTTTCTCCTATCATTCCTGCTGTCTGATGGTAGTGATCTTTGCCTCTAAACTCTCTCCCTAACACTTTGCTCACATTTCACTTATGGCACATGTAGCTTGTTTTCGAGGTTTTATTTGCGAAAGGGGGAATCATCTACTAATAACAGATGACTTAGGACCAGTAACTGTCATATTCATCTCTTAATACTTTATAGTGCTTAAACTTTGTGAATTATTGCAGAGTCAGCGAAAGAATTTATTCTGTAAGCCTTGGGTTGCTACTGTACACCAAGAATGGTCGAGAGCACTGTGTGTGCAGTGACAAGTGGCGCTGACCTGTTCCTGCCCTCGTGGGGCTGGCTTTGTGTCAGCAGGTCACTCATTCTGCCTTTCTAGAGTTGAAATTGACCGTGTTAAGTCCACCGTTTTCTTTACCAACTGAGCCCCACAGGCGCTCCCTAAGTCCACTGATTTCTGGTACCTTTGAGATTTATGTAGGCTAGGGAAGACTTCGAGAAACAGATCAGTCAGAGCAGCTGGTCTCCAGCAGTCCTTACTAACCAGTTAATTCAGTGAGAGAGCTGCAAACATGAGGAGAAACTCTAAAGGCTTCATAGGAAACTGAATTTGTAGTCTTAATTTTTTATAGCCAAGTATTTATGTGCCATGGCTCATAAACTTGTATTTCTTTTTTGCCAGAGTTATATTTGGTTTTTTTATGAAGGAGGGAGGAGTCTGTATGGACTGTCCCTAGAGTGTGGCACTGTTTTCTACATGTACCTTCTGTCCATTTTCTGTTTGTTTGGCTGATAGGACTCTAGAAAAGATGTATTTAGTGTATGTCTTTGTGAGAAGGGTTTTCTTTTATTTATTTATTTTTTTTTAATTTTTTTTAAGGTTTTTATTTATTTCTAGGAGAGAGAGAGAGAGACAGCGTGAGCAGGGGAGGGTCAGAGAGAGAGGGAGTCACAGACTGAAACAGGCTCCAGGCTCTGAGCTGGCAGTCAGCACAGAGCCTGACGCGGGGCCCGAACCCACGAACCGCGAGATCATGACCTGAGCGAAAGTCGGACGCTCAACCGACTAAGCCACCCAGGCGCCCCAGAAGGGTTTTCTTTTAAACTGTGGGTCTTTTTTCTCTTTCCTCTTTTAGGCATTGACCAAGGACCCCCAGGATTACCCTGATAAAAAAAGCCTACCTCATGTACATGTTGCCCTCTGGATAAATTCTCAAGGAGGCAGAAAGGTGAAAGCTGGAGATACCGTGTCGTATGTCATCTGTCAGGTAAAATTGTAGTAACTGATAAGACTCCCAGACCCCTTAACCTGTAATAAACTGCATATCACCGTAGTGTCTTCGTGCTTTTCCAAACAATCGCTGCCATAAAGAAATGGGTTGGTCTGGTTGGTTTTATAATGTTTGAATTCTTAGTCAGAGGTGACGTATGTTATTAAAATTTTCCTAAAGCGTTTAAGACCAGTGTCCTGGCTCACTTGAAATTATCTTGGTGAGGCAGGTGCCTAACAGTGGATGCTGTTTCAGCCCAAAATTAACTTGAGTGAGAATGTGTATAAGTTTGGTCACATGTCCAACAGGAGTCTGGTTATCATTCCTTTTGCCACAGTTTCCTTTAGGAATACTGTCAGGGTAAGAGAGTGGATGCGGGTTTCCCTAGCCTATGTTCGAATACTTACTTGAAAAAAGTATGGAGTGCTTCATAATATGGAGAAAGGTGACAGATCCTAAAAACACCTTAGGAAGAAAACACAAATTATCTAACCAGTTTGGGGTTTTTTTCTTTATTTTGAGTGGCAGTGGCCTAGAACCCACCTCCTTGCCTTGTCCCTCTTCCATGAGATACCTCTGAGGAACCTCTGACCCCTCTGGAACACAAGTTGAAACCACTAACCAGTTTCTTTGGGGAATAGCGTGTCTTTAACAGTTAGGGATGGGGAAGGATGGTAGGACGGAGAGCAAGTTCCTTTTTTGAAAGCACTTAGCTCCAGTTGGAGCAAAGGAGACATCTCATCTCTTTCTCCTATTAAAAAATAAAAAAGAGTCACAGCCTCTATCCAAATGCTGTAAAGGTAACTGTGGTCTGGTATACATACCAAAAGGCATAATTCATCTGTGTAAGACTTTTTAAAATTAATTAATTATTGCATTTTGTTATTACAGTAAAAAAATGAGATAAGCCTTGAACTTCATTGCATTATGATTGATCTTTGTCAAACTATAGTCATTGTGTTTTTAAATCATAGAGTCTTTTCAGAATTTAAAAATTAGCTGCTAATATCTGCTCGGTATTGCAGATGACGTACATAACAAATGATTTAAGTACATGGACAGGAATCAGCACTTGACTCTATCTCCCTCCTAGGGTTACCCTTGATTAAGAACTGTTAGAGAAAGCCAATTCCTGCAGGAAAATATTTCCATAAATGTCTGACTCGCTCAAGCCCTTAATGTGCTTTGCATATTGCCTCTGACAAGTCTCATCTCAAAAAAACAATTTTCATATTATGCAAATAAAGATTTTGGTAAATAGGCTAGTTTTTTTTTCACTTTATGACCTCACATACATGAAAAAGCTCTTAGATTATTAGTGACAGGAATAGATGGCAATACAGCTTTGAAAATTATATAGGTTCTGTGAAATGACATCTAATAATGAAATCCAGCCACAATTATGTTTTGGCTAAACCTGGAATGGAGATGTGTGGTAGTGTGATCGATGTATTTAGAAGTCAAGGTTATGTTCCTTGATATCTAGATATTAGGTCTTAGGATTTCTTTTTCTGGGATTTTACTGAGCTATAAAAGTTCAAAAATGCTGAGGCTGATAAAGGACAATACATCCATTTTGATGTATTGTCAATATTTCCCCTATCCACTGATGTTGGGCCTTAACAACTTACTTGTTTTTTTGTTTTTTGTTTTTTTTTACAAATAGTTTATTGTCAAATTAGTTTCCACATAACAGTGCTCATCCCCACAAGTGTCCTCCTCCATGCCCATCCCCCCCTCCCCCCCACATCCATCAGTCCTCAGTTTTTGTCAGCATTCAAGAGTCTCTCATGGTTTGCCTCTCTCCCTTTCCCCCACCATTTCCCCCCTTCTTCTCCCCCTTGTTCCTCCGTCAAGTTCCTCCTAATCCTCCTATACGTGCAAACATATGATATTTGTCCTTCTCTGCCTGACTTATTTCACTCAGCATAACACCCTCAAGTTCCATCCATGTTGCTACACGTGGCCAGATTTCATTGTTTCTCATTGCCATGTAGTATTCCATGGTATAGATAAACCACATCTTCTTGATCCATTCATCTGTTGATGGACACTTAGGCTCTTTCCATGTTTTAGCTATTGTGGAGAGTGCTGCTATGAACATTGGGGTTCATGTGCTCCTATGCATCTGCATTTCTATATCCCTTGGGTAAATTCCTAGTAGTGCTATTGCTGGGTCATAGGGGAGTTCTATTGTTAGTTTCCTTAGGAACCTCCACACTGTTTTCCAGAGGGGCTGTACCATTAACTTACTTGTTAAAACTACATTTCATGTTTCTTTTTATGTATTCTTCTCATTGTATCCCAAGAAAAGCTGTATGACTTCGATTTGCCTCCATCCCCTAACAGTGGGATAGGCCCACTTTGAGTATGTTTGCCAGCCAGAGCTGCCTACCTTTGTGCTTTTAAGGACTTGAATTATTCTTTTTCCAAACACAACCATATATTTAGAATCTCTTGTTGATATTTTGAAGAGTACTTTACTACTCTAAGCAAAGGTGCCCTCCACAAATAGTCTGTCTCCTAGACAAGTTGTTTTACTTAAAATTTCTAATTAAAATTAGACTATAA
Organism: Hyaena hyaena; assembly: GCF_003009895.1. Taxonomy (NCBI): domain Eukaryota; kingdom Metazoa; phylum Chordata; class Mammalia; order Carnivora; family Hyaenidae; genus Hyaena; species Hyaena hyaena. The sequence continues at coordinate 760,848 of NW_024081242.1, read as the reverse complement.
TACTCTACTGATAATTTACTCATACTATAAATTCAGTTGAGTTCAGAGAGTAATGTTTTTGGTGTCTGATTTATATTGTAGTTTATCGACTTGTAAAACTTACGAGAATTACTTACTGGGTTCTTAAATCAGCTTCCACTTAATGGTTAAGTTTTAAATCCTTAATTATTTAACTTTCTTTAGACATAATTTCCATAAGGCATGCCTTTAACATAATTGTTTTAAGGGTCCCACTTGTCACCCACTGAAATAACTTTTTTCCATGAGTTTCCTACTAAAGATGACCATAGTTTTGAATGAATTGACTGCACCTGGTTGTCTCTGTTGAAGTATGTACTTTGTGAACTTCATGAATTACTACATAGGCACTTCATGCAAGACCAACTTTGCTTCTTACTCTCTTTTTCAAGTGTATGTTGTGTTTTACTGCATATACCATGGAATCTGCTAGATTTGAATTAGGCCTGTGAGGGATATTCTTAAGTTGTAGCCTGAATGTTTTTCCAATACAGCATAGCAAAACCGGTTTTACCAATTCTTTTGAATATAGTCATGTTTGGGCTCAGATTTTTTAAATACAACAAGAACTATGTTTGGGGTGGGGCAACTGAATGGCTCGGTCAGTTTAGCATTCGACTCTTGTTCTCAGCTCAATTCTTGATCTTAGGGTTGTGAGTTGAAACCCCGCATTGAGCTTCATGCTAGGCATGGAGCCAATTCAGAAAAGAAAAAAAAAAGAAATGTATTTGGGTCAGTGTTAAAACTGGTCTTTTTTTGTGTGGTTGTTTAAAATAAAAACGTTCTTGAGGATATACTTAGAAATTTTCAAGTATTTTTAAAATACTTGCTTTTTAAAAAACTTGCCTTACTTTGAGAATATCTTCTAATGATATATTAGAAAGAAACTCGTGTGCCTTAAAAAGAAAAAAAATTGCCTCTACAATTTGATTTTTATTTATCATTAAAAAGTAGTTAACTCAACATTGCTATAATCTTAAGGACAAACTAATTTTTTTGTAAGTTCATTTATTTATTTTGAGAGAGAAAGAGAGAGCGCCAGCAGGGGAGGGGCAGAGAGAGAGGGAGAGAGAGAATCCCAAGCAGACTGTGTGCTGTCAGCACAGAGCCCAACGCACGACTAAGTCTCACAAACTGCAAGATCATGACCTGAGCCAAAACCAGGAGCTGGATGCTTAACCAATTGAGCCACCCAGACACCCCAAGGACAGACAAGTTTTTTAAAAAATACAGTACTACATATCAATCAAGTTTCATGTGTGTGTTAATAAAGTCAGTCTGAATACAGTTGTGGTGCATAGAGACGTGCTGCCCAGGGATTTTTTTTTAATGTTTTATTTATTTCTGAGAGAGAGAGAGACAGCATGAGCAGGGGAGGGGCAGAGAGAGAGGGAGTCACAGACTGAAACAGGCTCCAGGCTCTGAGCTGGCAGTCAGCACAGAGCCCGACGCGGGGCTCGAACCCACGAACCGCGAGATCATGACCTAAGCGAAAGTCGGACGCTTAACTAACTAAGCCACCCAGGCGCCCCGCCCAGGGATTTTTCATACTCTTTTTGTCATTGACCGTCATCTTACTCCCCTCTAATGATTCAGACTTCTCAGAGGGCAGCAATTAAAGTTGGTGAATTCTGCCTAATTTCTTGTACCATGTTGTGAACTCCTGAAAAATAACTATTTGGCAAGTCTTTCAGTCCAAGGTTTGTTTTCTTTCTAGGTGTTTCATTATATCCTAGACCAGGTAGAACCTAGTTGATAAATATCTCAGTTTGTTTCCCTCAGGAGCCTTGCCAGAGCCTTGCCAGAAAAGGAGGCCTCTGCCTCTAGTTTCGTGAAGACAGTGGTGGGCAAGTAGCCTCTGCTTTGGGTTGGGCCCTGAGAAGGGGCTGATTATCTATTTGGCAGAACAGCCAAGCACTATGAATAGTTAAAATTGACTAGTCTGATGAGACACCTGGGTGGCTCAGTCCTTAGTCGGTTAAGCAGCTGACTTTGGCTAAGGTCATGATCTCAAGGTGTGTGAGTTTGAGCCCTGTACTGGGCTCTTGTGCTGATAGCTCAGCGCCTGGAGCCTGCTTCAGATCCTGTGTCTCCTCTCTGTCTACCCCTCCCCTGCTCACAATCTGTTGCTCTCGAAAATAAATAAACAATGGGATGCCTGGGTGGCTCAGTCGGTTAAGCATCTGACTCCGACTCAGGGCACGATCACACGGTTCGTGGGTTCGAGCCCCGCATCGGGCTCTGTGCTAACAGCTAGCTCAGAGCCTGGAGCCTGCTTCAGATTCTGTGTCTCTCTCTCTCTCAGAAATAAATAAAACATTTTAAAAAATTAAAAAAATAAATATTAAAATTTTTTTTAAAAAAATTAACCTGAATGTTAAATTCTATTGTTGTCGACCGTAGGAGTGGAGTGAGTTGTCAGATGTCGATCCAGTAGGTTCACAGATGTTGGTGACCTCACCCACAGGGCTGTGAATCAATTATATAGAATTATACAACTTTTTATAAAGAGGAAGCCTTTGAGGGGCACCTGGATGGCTCAGGTGATTAAGAGTCCGACTTCTGCTCAGGGGATGATCTCACAGTTCACGGGTCGAGCCCTGCACAGGCTCTCTGCTCTCCACACAGAGCCTCCTTCAGATCCTCTGTCTCCCTCTCTCTCTGCCCCTCCCCCGCTCATGGTCTTTCTCTCTCCCAAAAATACATAAACATTCTTTTAAAAATGAGAGAGAAAGCCTTTGAAAGATACTTTCTGACTCATTTTTCTTTCCTTGAGGAGAGCCATGTAAACAGTGCAAAATGGCATGCGCCTCATTCCAGTGGCCAGAGATTTTGCTTCTAAAGCGTTGCCATTCCACCAAGATAGCTTGTTAATTTTGTTCCAGTTTTATATATGACTTACTACTCTGTGGGTTTCTTACTCCTTTTCTACTTGCTCGTTTGTTTCTTGCTACATATAGCTCTCAAAGAAAATATTATCCCTGGGGGGCCTTTCACATGACATTATGACTAGAATTCTTGCATGAAGGGATTGTATTAACAGAGTAAAAGGACTACACATGTCTTTTCTCGTCACTCCTAAAAGGCCTTTCTGGCTAGACTGATAGTCAGCAAGTCTTCTCAGTGTCCTTCTGTGATATGGCAGGTGGAATTATTTAATCTAGTCATGCCATCTTGTTGGTTTCATGTTTCAACAAAAAATAGAACACAACACATGCTGGATTTACATTCTTGGACACTGGGGGACATGTTTTCCTTGATCTTCCTACTTGTAGATACATATGAAATGTTCACGAATAGGTCAAAAGGACTTCTTGGTGTTTGGAATTTGTAAAATTTGAATTGTTGTCCCTCTTTGCGGCCAGGCAAGTAGGTATGATTGAATTTCTTAACAACTACCTGTACTGTGTTCTTTTGTAGGATGGGTCCAACCTCAGTGCGAGTCAGAGGGCCTATGCCCCTGAACAGCTACAGAAACAGGACAGTTTAACCATTGACACCCAGTACTACCTGGCTCAGCAGATCCACCCAGTCGTGGCTCGGATCTGTGAGCCAATAGACGGAATTGATGCTGTCCTCATTGCAACGTGGTTAGGTAAGTGTTCCCAGCTCACTGAACCTCTTACCCGGCTGGGTATACGAGCAGCCGCAGTCCTCCTTCAACTGTTGCAAGCCTTGTTGAATGGCACGGTATGTGTCGAGCACTTCTTTGGTTATAGTTGGGTATTTATGTTTGCGGTTGGTTGATTATTGTCTGTCTCCTTTCATAGACTGGGAAGCCCACATATTTGCTCCCTCTGTGGCCACATGGCCTGCTCCACAATAGGCCCTCGATCAGTAAATGCTGAGGGAAGAGAAGGGATGGAGAGAAGATTGAGGGCAGGTTACAGTGTCTCAGTTTATGTTGTTTTAGCTTTAATTGGTGAACTTCTATAAGTAAGAAGATTGATGGTATTGTGATGGGTGGTCTATCTCTAAATGTATTTTTGTATAAAGTGAGAGTACACAACTCACAACTTTTTTAAACAGTAAAAAGTTTAATTTTTAGTATTCATTTCCCTCTGAGTATCCTACTCTATTTTAATTCTGTGAAAACTAGACTTGCTGTTACCTTCCAGGAATGAGCCAATTCCTAATTTTTCATCATCCCAGGAGGTGCTGGTCAATCCTGAAAGCTCTGGGTTTTTTTGTTTTTGTTTGCTTTTTTTTTATATTTTCCTGTGTCACCAGACTGTCGTTCCCTCCTTAGAATGTATTTCGTTACTTGCTCTGACTTCATTTCTAGATGGCCAGCATGTAGAGAGTTACAGTACTTTAAGATGTCTGCTGTCTTTCCCATTGTATGCAAAGATGAGTATTTTTAGAATACTGCCTAATAAAGTTTTTAGATGACGCCTCGCGATCTGTAAGTGAAGTCCAGGTGCCACTGACATCTCAGTCTTTAACTCTGGCAGTTGTAGACTCTAACTTTGGAGCTCCAACCTTTATTTTTAGCCTTATTTCTTTTTTTTTTTTTTTTTTTTTTTTTTTTTTTACAAATAGTTTATTGTCAAATTAGTTTCTACATAACACTCAGTGCTCATCCCCAAAGTGCCCTCCTCCATGCCCATCCCCCCCTCCCCCCCACATCCATCAGTCCTCAGTTTTTGTCAGCATTCAAGAGTCTCTCATGGTTTGCCTCTCTCCCTTTCCCCCACCATTTCCGCCCTTCTTCTCCCCCTTGTTCCTCCGTCAAGTTCCTCCTAATCCTCCTATACGTGCAAACATATGGTATTTGTCCTTCTCTGCCTGACTTATTTCGCTCAGCATAACACCCTCAAGGTCCATCCATGTTGCTACACATGGCCAGATTTCATTGTTTCTCACTGCCATGTAGTATTCCATGGTATAGATAAACCACATCTTCTTGATCCATTCATCTGTTGATGGACACTTAGGCTCTTTCCATGTTTTAGCTATTGTGGAGAGTGCTATTTTTAGCCTTATTTCTTAATTGGTATACTTAGGGTCCCCTGGTGTGGCACTGCTCATTCTGTCCCTTCTTCATGGAAAATTTTCCCCCTCTTCTCATTGAAATGTGTGACTTAAGACACGGGCGTTGACATCATAGAGACTTGGGTCTCCATGTTGGTTCTGCAATTCCCAAGGTCTGTGACTTTCTCAAGCCTCTAAACCTTTCTTGGTTCCTGGAATCATAAGGCAGAGTTGCTCTGAGGAGCAATAGGTTGTTGCATGGGCGATGCTCCGCACAGGCCTAGAGCAGAGAGGGTGCTGTTAGTAGCCGCATCCTGCTCTCCTGCCAGGTGTCGGCGTAAATGTGGCCACGCTCGTCCAGTCTGGAAGATTTATACGGAGTTCGCGCTCACTGTGCACGTGCAGCCTGGGGTTGGACAGGTGGATGAGGAGGTCACATGTGTGCCATCCTGCCCCTACCGAGTACTTGCCCGAGCTTCTGCCTGCCAACCCTGCCTCCAGTCTTCCACCAGCGTCTGCTCGGGAAGTGGAAACTGATTTTCGACACTTGCCTAAGCAGAACATAATTAGGAAGATAAAATCTGCTACCCCAGTCATCATATAATGTGTTCTCAGAGTTGAGTTGTATTTGATGAGGTTTATAAATCCTCAGCTGGGAGGAGGGGGCGTTGAAGTGCACAATAGTTTTTAGCTCCCTCCTTCTTTCTCACCTCCACAGTGGGTGCTACTTTGTCGGATACCGTACTCAGTACTTTGTATATGCTATCTCATTAATCTTCGCAGCAGCCTCATGAGGGTAGGTTGTGTTCGCTCCATTTTACAGAGAAGGAAGCAGAGGCTCAGAGAGGTAACTAATGCAGTCTTGTCACATAGCTAGTTAGGGGGCTGGCTGTGTTTAGATTGAGGCCCAGCCCTCTGTGAACTCCACAGCTTGTGCTCTTAACCACTGCACCACCCTCTACTACCTGTTCTTAGCTTTGAGAGGCTATGACACAGGTCCTCAAGCAGGGGTTGACTGGTGTGGATGTGAAGGCACAGGAATTTCATCTTCTTCACGCTCCCTCCTTTCCCTACTGCACCCACCCCTGAACATATGCAGTAAAAACACCCGAGTGGAACCATTTTTTGAAAGAGTAGATCTCTCAGTTTTTCCATTTGTGCCTGTGCCACCTTGCCAAGAATCCAGTCTAGAGGTTAACTGCTACCCTTTCCTTCCCTGGTGTCAGATTTCCCAGTGGCCCGGCCCTGAGCAGGAGTAGATGGGACATGCTCCACCTCCTGAGTGACACGTGGTCAGCGCAGATCTTTGAGGGAAGGGTGGTGGAGCCTGCCTGGTGGGGACTCTGATACCCGCTTGCACATCTTAGCCCTGGTCCCAGAGGGGATCAGAGTGATGTTGTTGATTCTGGGGTCGTAATTCTAAGTTAAACAGCGGACAGATTTTAACTTGATTAAAGACAGACTTAATCCTAATCGCTGCTGCCCTCTGGTCACAGGCTGCCATATGAATCCAGTTTTTGCAAATTATTTTCTAGCTCGTAGCCTCGTGGATCCCGTCTTCCAAGGGTCCATGTTATTACTGACCAATCTCAGGGCGCACAGGGTGCCCTCCATACTTGGACACAGTTCCACCCAGCCCCCATCTCTCTTAGCCCATCCCCTCCCCCCCCAGCTCTTGGTGCCAGGTAGCCCCTCAGAGCTGCTGGGAGGATCTGTGTCTTCAGCTCTTAAGGAGTTGCTGCAACTCACTCTTTTTATCTTCTAATTCTTATCTTGTGCCGCTTGACAGCGGTTCTTCAGCCAAGGGCCTGTGAAGTTTGAAGTTGTCTTCACTGTGCCGTCCCCTCGTCCCCTGCTCGTTCTCTTGTCCCAGTGCAGCTTCTCTTGTCACTGGTGCTGTTCATGTCTCTGCCTGCATTAGTGAGAAACCCCCAGTCCTTTCTCTCTCCCTCTTTGCCCATAGGAGGTCCACATGTGTGAAGTACAGGACTGCAAATGCCGTTGACCATGAAGGTCTGTAGAAAACGTGGGAGCTCCTCAGGTGGCTCTGTGCTGGCAGCCTTTGCTCCCTGCCCTCTGCAGCAGCCACATTCTCATCTGCATCCTTTGTTCCTCTCCCCCCTCCCCGCCCCCAGGGAAAACCAGGATGGCTGTTGTTTTTCACTAGGGGGTTCGAGGCCCCTGTTAGCAGTTCTCACTTAGCCTGTGGTTTTAGAGCAGAGGAGAGGGGAGGAGGTGGGGAAGTGGTAGGAAAGTAACGGGAGTATAAGGGGATGTGTGGTTTCTAAGAGGTGTGAGCCGTAGGCATAAAATTACTGTAATTTGTTCTAAAATTCTAAATCTGTTTTCTTTATATGAAAAAAAAATACAGTTAGTGAACTGACACTGTTAAATAAGTTGAAGTGTACAAGCGTATACATAAAATACAGGCCCTCCAACTGCCTAATCACAGACATAAAATAATTCTCTTGCTTTTAATGTAGTTTTTATCTTTGATTAATGAAATGTATTACAGTGTTGAAACTTCAGTGAAGTTTGATACTTTGTCCTTTTAGTTAGTATAAAGAAATCAGGAATAATGGCATAATTTCATTTAGGAAAATTATTAAGTTCATGATTTTTTATTTTTTAAGACTCTTTTGTGGAGAGCAAGTATATTTTTCAACTACCTTTTTCTTTTTCTATTGCTTTTATACTGCTTTCCTTGAAATGAAAGGCAAGCATCAAGTGTTGGTTTTATCCTGTGGCTTCACTTTGGAAACGCTATGACTATTTGTCCCTGTCAAGATCCCTCCTGAAGTCCGTCTGGTGGCATGTTGCATGGCCAGGTGTTCTGTAGAGGAAGGCCATTTTAGTGAGGAGAGAGGATAGTCTATTAAATGAGTGAATGAATAAGTGGGTTGAATTGAAAGAGAATAATTTGTTCTCTCTAATAACTAATGGTCCTCATTATCCCACAGTAAAATATGTATCATTTTTCTGAAACCTATGCAAGATTATTGCTACTGGGCTTAAATAAAGCAAAATTTTACTCTTTTTCCATCTGTGAATAGAAAAAAAACATAGTCTTACTCTTCTTATACAATAGCCCTATGGGAAACATGGCCACGAAAACTTGGCACTCTTAGCTTTTGTTCTCCAAACTGTAGGTTTTTTTCTCTTGTTCCAGTAAAAGCTTTCTGTGGTCTGTAGAGGAAATATTCACAGTATGCTACAACATCCACATCGTCTTCTGTACCTAACAAAACAGGCCAGTGATAAGAATAGTCTAAAGTTCATCCTTGAACTTTATCTTTTAATGAATTTATATTTTATGCATAAAGTACTTAGAATTATGTAATATCTTTCCTCCAGTGAGCAATGATTTGTATAATAGCTGTCAAGTACATTTCATCATGGCCATTGATCAAATTGTAGGCATATGTCTTTGTCCTGAGAAACTACAGATATTTGAAGAACGTGAGAATTTAGAATTTAATCTCTGAAAGTAGTGTTTAAAACCACACAACACAGTTAACCCAGGGTGTTCCTGGATTCACTTGGACAGTAAAAATTCCCTTTTAAAAAATGGCCCCATATATCACCAGGATTACAGAAGGTAGTTTTTGTCAATAGATAGGGTCCTGTAACATCCAAGAAATAAGTGTACCAGCAGGCCAAGCAATGTCAGGGATGCCTTTGACAGGCCTACAAAAAGGGGAGGGGGGTGGATAAAGTATAGGTGGTTGGCAGTAGAATGATGTCACCAGCAGGTGCCTTGGGTATTACTTTGTTGATCTTAGACTCTTGCCTTTTTTCATGATTAAGCTCTTAGAAGAATGTACATATGTGACCGTCATTTGCAAATCTTAAATATTTCCTATACCATAATTAATAAACTTTAAAAAGTAAGATCACACCAAATGCAAAGTAGGTTATTATCTTGTCAACGGATAAGAACCACCTCTTCCAGGATGGCGCGCCATTCCATCACATCAAATGGATCATGCTCCTAGCCTACTTTTGCATTCATTGAATACATTAATGTTGAAGACTGCTGGGCTCAGCATCATAATGGGCACTGTGAGGGATGTGAAGATGAGTAAGCCCTGGCTGCTTTACTCACATTATAGCCCAGGCCACTTAGTCTCTTTCTCCATGGCGGAGAAGTCTAGTGGACAGCACAGTACCTGTCACAAGAGAGGTAAAATAAAGGATTATAGGCATTCATGGGAGGTGGAGACCACTTGTAGCTTGAGCCACCAGGGAAGAGTTTATGAAGGTGTCGGCATTTGGCGTTATGGGAGAGGCCAGTGTGGACTCGAGATTGGTTGCCTATTGCCACTTCTCATTAGTTCTTTCAGCCCATTGCTGAATGGCAATGGCCCTGACCTGCACGGTAGTGACCCTTGCCATCTCAGACATTCCACATGGCATATGATGGCCCACAGTGACACTGCTCACCTAAGTCAAAGATACCTTGGAACTTGGAGTCAAACTCTGAGGCATGTTTAGAATAATTGCTGAGACTAGTATTCTTCTGGCTTTGTGACACTTGGAGTTTCCAGAGAAAAATGGGAATTTCTCTAAGTCAATTTTTAAAATTTTTAAAAATGTTTGTTTATTTTAGAGAGAGAGAGAGAGCATGAATATGAGTGGGGGAGGGACGGAGAGAGAGAGAGAGATACACACACAGAATCCAAAGCAGGCTGCAGGCTCTGAGCCATCAGCACAGAGCCCAGCGTGGGGCTCCAACTGATAGACCATGAGATCATGACCTGAGTTGAAGTCAGATGTCCAACCAACTGAGCCACCCAGGTGTCCCTAAGTTAGGTCATTTTAAAAAAATTGTTAACTTTATTGAGGAGTAATTGACACATATAACTAACTGTATTCAAAATGTATGAAGTGATGATTTTATATACATATACATTGTAGGTTGATTACTAAGATCACGAGAATTAATATATCCATCACCTCACATAGTTTCCGTATTTAACTTTTTGTGTGGTGAGAACACTTAAGATGTATATATTCTCAGCAGCTTTCATCTATATAGTGCAGTATTATAATTACAGATTAAGTTTTTTTAAAACATACATCATTTTAAAAAAATTTTAGTGTTTATTTTTTGAGAGAGAACTGGTGAGCAGGGTAGGGGCAGAGATGGGGGAGACACAGAATCCGAAGCAGGCTCCAGGCTCTGAGCTGTCAGCACAGAGCCCAATGTGGGGCTCGAACCCACAAACCACGAGATCATGACGTGAGTTGAAGTCAGATGCTTAACTGACTGAGCCACCCAGGCACCCCAAAAAGAATGCATCATTTTAAAATGACACTTACTAATACTGTGTAGCCTACAGAAAAATGACTAAGATGTGATAAATGAGAACAGTTCAATGAGAGCATTGAACTTTATTAAAACTATATTATATATACATATATGAATAAGGGAGGAAAGGGTGAAAGTGGTAACATAGTTTCCTTCTAGAAAAAGTAATAATCTTATTAAAAATAAGACAGTTTTTACAGAATCAGAAAGAAAAAATGGTTAAATAATTCCCAGCTTCTGAAAAGGTGGGCCTAGGGACCTCCGGCCTGCCTGTCCCCCCCCGCCCCCCCATCCCCGGCCCATATTTACCAGCGTAGCCAGCAGACCAGGCCCTTGTTGTAGGAGCAGCAATCCTTGGTGTAAGTCTCTTATTTTGTGCTATTTTATTTTCCAAATATTTTTCAGCATACACTTACATACACCTTTTCTCAGGCTTAAAAATAGGAAAGAAAATACAAATACTTCTAGAGTTTTTTCCAGCCCAGAAGTACACATCTCATTAAGTTAAAATCCACATTTAGACCTGTCATCAGGGTCCTTAAAACAGTTGAGTGAGGTCATGAGGGTGCTGCACGTTAGGATATTTTTTCCAGTCAAGATTTTGGGGGTTATCTTTGCAGGGCGTTAAAAATCTTGTAGGTTTATTTGACCCAAAGGTTTGGATGTTACTTTTTAAAAAATACTCAGAAGTTTTCCATTTGTCTTACTGAGAGGTTTATTGTTACTATGAAAGGCAGTTTCAGGTGTGCCAGTTGCAGTTGTTGATCTTGAAATTGGATCTATAGAATTCTTAAAATGTTTTATTATGGAAAATTCTAAACGTGTTCAGTAGTAGAGAGAATGGCGTAAGATTCCCCCAGGTGCTCATGACGGAGCTTTAGCTATCTGCCACTGTGGACAATCTTGTTCCTCTTTTCCACCTGTTCCGATTATTTTGAGGTGAATTCTAGACCTCATATAATTTTACCTATAAATACTGCATTTTACATTTCTAAAAGGTAAGTGTTCCCCTTTTCACCGTAACTACAATATTATCATCACTAGTAAAAAAAAAAAAACAAACAAACCAAAAACCCACAATTGCTTCATTCCATCAAATATCCAGTAAGTGTTTGTATTCCCTCTTTGTATTAAGGATATACTTCTTTTAAAAACTTCCTTGTTTGCAGGGTGCCTGGGTGGCTCAGTTGATTGAGCGTCTAACTCTTGATTTTGGCTCAGGTCATGATCTCACTGTTCCTGGGGTTGAGCTCTGCATTGGGCTCTTCTAACAGTGCAGAGCCCACTTGAGGTCTCGTTTTCTCCCTCCGCCCTTCTTCCCTGCTCTCGTGCTCTCTGTCTCTCTCTTAAAAATAAATAAACTTTAAAAAAGATAAAAACCTCCTCGTTTGAATTGGAATGTAGTCCGGTCCATGTGGCAGTTAATCTCCTCTTTTTTTTTTTTTTTTTCTTTCTTCATCTGTCCAGTTTACTTATTAAGAAACTGGGAGTTTTTGTCCTATAGAATTTTCCTTATTCTGGAGTTTGCCTATTGCATCCTACTGGTATCTTTTAACATGTTCTTCTATCACCTGTATTTCCTGTCAAGTGGTAGGTAGAGCTAAAGACTTGGTCATATTTCAGTTCTGTTTCTTTCTGTTTTTGCTATACTGCGTCCTAGGTGATGGTGTGTATATGTTTGAGGAGATTAGAATCTAACACGTTTGTACACAGACTCACAGGTATATCATAAATATTTAGTACTCATTTTCTCACCCTTTTCAACCTGGATTTTCTGGTAGTATAATGTACATTCAGAAAAGCATGCAAAACCTTAACTGAACAGCTTGGTAAACTTTTACAAAGTAAGCACATACCAGCATAGTCGACCTAGAGCTCAAAAACCTTTTACCACATCCCCATAAGAAGTCCCCTCATGGCATTTCCTAGAAACTATCCTCTACTTCCCCAGAAAATTACTATCCTGATTCCTGACATCGTAGGTGAAGTTTTCTTGATTTTTTTTGGCCGTGACATAAATTGTGTCTTCTTAGTGTCTGGCTACTTTTCCTCAATATTCTGTTTGTTTGATTTGTCCATGTGGTTGTATTTCATTCCTGTGTAGCATTTTGCTGTGTGAATATTCCACACTTGATGACTCTCTGGTACAGGTGCACCTGTGGCTTGTTTCCACAGCTGGGCAATTGTGAATAGTGCTGTAGTGAGCATTCTTGCACTTGTCTTCTCTCGAACAATTGCATGTGTTTCTGTTTTGTATATACTTAGGAGAATTGCTAGGTTATGGGAGGCATCATATATGTTCACCTTTAGTAGGTACTACTGATTTTCCAAAGTGGTTCAACTAATGTACACTCCTTGCTCTCAGTGTATAAGTGCCCCACATTCTTATCAACACTTGGTGTTTTTTGTCCTTTCCATTTAATGTGGTGGTATGACATCGTGATTTGAATTTGCATTTCTTTGATGACAAATGAAGTTGAGCAGTTGTTTATATTCTTATCGGCCATTTGAGTATCTCCTTTCATGGGGTGCCTGTTGAGGTCTTTGTATACTTTTCTATTGGGTTGTCTTTTTCTTACTGACGTCCAGGCATTCCTTATATATTCTAAATGTGAGTCCTTTAGAAATATATGTCACAAACATCTTCTGTTTAGCATGGTTTCTTTCAAGTATAATTTACATACAGTGAAATGCTACTCTCTTAAGAGTCTCATATATTCTGTTGATCAAGACAGAACTTTTCCATCACCCAGAACGTTGCCTTGTTTTCCTTCCCAGTCACCATCCCTTCTCACAAAAGAAACCACTCATCTGATTTGGCTTACCCTAGGTTAGTTTTGCCTATTTGAGAATTTTATATAAATGATATATCTCCCCCAGTGTATACTTAGAGTAATTTCACTTAGAGTAGTTTTGAGATTCACCCATCTTGTGTTTTGCAGCACTTATTCTTTTTCACTGCTGAGTAGTATTCCATGGTAGATTACACAAGTTTATTTTTCCTTCTCCTGTTGGTGGACATCTTGATTGTTTTGTTTCTGGTTATTTTTAATAAAGCTGCTATGAAATTTCTTGCATAAGGCTTTTTATGATTGTATCATTTACCTTTTAAAAATTCATTAAGTATTTTTTTTCCATCATACTAAATACTCAATTTGTGTATTGTTCTCTAAGAGGTCCAGGTACATGAACGCTTGGATCTGTGCAAAACTTAAATGATTTATTTCCTAAAAGAAATTTTTAGGAAACAGTTTTACTGCAGAATTCTATTATTAGCCGCTTAAATAATTATTACAAACAATAGCTTAGGCATATCAGTTTCTCTCTTTACTCATTTGGAGTTTTATTCATAAGGATTTTTCACTCTTCCCCACTTGTATGGACCTATATAATTGGCTTTACCATAGTTATTTGCATTTGCACTAATAGAGACCTTGTCTTTGGGAGGAAGAAAATTGTTTGGTCCAATGCATCAGCCTCTCAACTGAACGCCTTAAATTCAGAACAGTTAAAATACTCCTTGGAAATGGGGGCAGGTGAACCTTCTTAAAAGTAGGTATAGCTTAGTGTTTAGAAAGTACAATGGTAGAGAAATTAATTTTGTGCTACATGTCACGTTGGAGGTGTGTGTGCTAAGAATATGGTGATCTTAATTAAAAAACAGCACTGCTGAACTCATCCACCCCAGTGTCTGTGATGTTACTTTCTATAAATACTTTTTGAAACATGAGAGCTTTTTAATCTTGTTGCCAAAATAATGTGAGATCCTATAAATTGTCTGATTATAAATGACAGTATTTTAATTTCATTTCACTTTCCCTTTGGTCCTCCCCATCCCGCCCCCCCTAGCCCAAGAAAAGTAGTGTGACTGTATCACTACCAGTCATGGGATTGCCTGAAAGCACACATCATTTCTGCTGCTTTTGGGGGGAACCACGACTGTTCTTCCCCAGATAACTCATCTGAGATCCAAGTAGGCTCTTTTTTCCTTTACTCTGTACCGGACCAGATGTTCGAGGTTACCTGTGAGAAGCTGGGCCAATCAAGTTGGAAGTTCCTTTTCTCAAATAGAGCATGAGGTTTGTTTCTTTAAGCCCCTTGTTCAGTGAAAGCTTTCAGTAGAGAAGATGAGGAATTTGGAAATCAGTGTTGCATCTCTTCCTCAAAGACAAATATGATTACTTACCGTATGGTGAGCAATTTAATATTGATTACACCGTGTATATGACACCTTTGATCAGAAAGGTTTTGCTTTAATGTCCTTTCTGACAAAAGTGTTTCACTTTAGAGGGACCATAATTACAAATGCAGTTCCCTGTAGCGGCTCTATTTTGCACATTTAAAAGTTCAGAATCTACCTCTAGGTGGCAGCACCAGATACTTTTTTTCCTGTGTCATGCCAGCCTTAATGATGTTATGGTATAAGCATTAAAACTTTTAAGTATCCTGAAACTTTGAAATTAGCTGCTTGTTGACAATTCTGTGAGGATTTGGAAAAATTAATCCATATATTGAATAAGTTTGGGGCTTGTTGAAGCCTAGATTTTGACCTTTAAAAGAAAGAGTCTAGCAGCAGTGATCCTTATTTTTTTAACATGACATTACATATTTTCATGATAAGATTTAATTTAACCATCTGCAGTTTGCCTGTTGAACTTATAATTGTCCACTCAGGAAAATCACTTTTTTGTGACTTTTTTTATCTAAGTAATTTGTACATGTATCATTATATACCTACTACTTTAAGGTAATTAGAGAGTCCTCTCCTAAAATATATATAAAAATATGTTTTATATATTTTAAAATATAGCATCGATCTATGACCAAGAATGCTGTGATGAAGTCCCTTCACTTGAAAAAAAATTCAGTATGGGAATAAATCTGAAGTAATTAGCCATGCCAGTTGGCTTTGTTATTGCCATGGGCAGATAAGGGTTGTCTCTGGAATTGGACATTTAAAGTAGACATTTCAGGGCGCCTGGGTGGCTCAGTTGGTTGAGTGTCCCACTCTTGGTATCGGCTCAGGTCATGATCCCAGGTCGTGGGAGTGCGCCCCACATCGGGTTGCTTGCTGAGCGGGGAGCCTGCTTGAGATTCTCTCTCTTTCCCTCCACCCCTTTCCCCGTCTCACACATGCTCTCACTCTCTTTCTAAAATTAAGTTCAGTGAAATTAAATGAAGCCTTGGGAGACCTTTCCCTGCTTCCTTGCTGCAGGTTGGCTGTTTCTTTGCACGTGTGAGACTGTTGTTGTTTCGTTCCTTGATTTTTGGATCTCCAAAGAAGCTTGCTGCTGAGAAAACCTTTCTTTATTGTTTTTCCTTTTCCTTTCTTTTTAAATAGTATTGGTCTGAGAAACTGATACACGATGAGAGAAAAGGTAAAGTTCCTTTCTCATATTTGTTGATGAAGCAAGACAGTATGTGATTTGGATTTGGATTCACAACTAGAGTGTAAGGAATTTGCAACCGTTACCATTCATTTCAGAGAAGAAATGGCCTCATTCCCAGGTGTGGCCTTTCATTTTCTCTGCCCCTCCTTGTCTTTAAATGGCAAGATATATCTTCCCTCACTCTTCACTAACTTGCTGTTTCTCTTAGGAGTTAGGTAATTTGTAAAACAAAAAAATGTATGATGAGTCTTGAGGCCCAGTGACCTAGGTTACAGTAATTTATGTCACTAACCAAGAATACTTTTTCAAGTTGGTATTCTTTGTTAAAATTTTTTAATGTTTATTAATTTTTGAAAGAGAGAGACAGAGTGTGAGTGGGGAAGGGGCGGAGAGAGAGGAGGACACACAGACTCTGAAAGCAGGTTCCAGGCTCTGAGCTGTCAGCATGGAGCCTGACACGGGCCTTGAACTCACGAGCTGTGAGATCATGACCTGAGCTGCTGTTGGACACTTAATCGACTGGGCCACCCAGGTGCCCCTCAAGTTGTTTTTAATGTGTACTCTTTGTTTTTATTGTATGATCATGTTAGGAAATGCTTGTCTTGATTAAGTCCTACACAGAACAGCTATTTACTTGCTATGCAGTATGAATGTGTGTTCCATATATTTTTCCAAATACATAATCTTGAGTGAATATTGTCTAGATTAAATGATGTTCATCCACTATTTTTATTTTTCATTCATACGATATTTATTGAGTGCTTATCACATGATAGGCACCACCGAAAGGGTTTTGTCCTCCAATGTCTGATTTAAACTTCAAAAGTCCCTGGTAGGTGACACTACCTCCATTTTACAGGTGAGAAAATCGAGACCTATCTTACTGTCCTTTGTTCAGCACCTGTCCACTGTGTCAGTCAGCCTCAAGTGTAGATGTCCCTTGAAAACTGGGCAAATAGGTTTAAGATCTTGTCATCGAGTTCCAAATACAGCTCTTTGATTATCTACCTAACTGTTGATATTTTTTGGTATTTCAACTTTGTGCTCAGCAACTTTTATATTATTTATTTACCTTTATGCTAAGATAAAGATGATAACTTTCCTTAAATTTCTAAAAAGCCTAGAATTCTTAGGGAAATTACTAAAGGGTAATCTCAAGGCGCACCTGGGTGGCTCGGTCGGTTGAGCATCTGATGTCAGCTCAGGTCACTCTCTCATGGTCTGTGGGTTAGAGTCCCACGTCAGGCTCTGTGCTGACAGTCTGAAGCCTGCTTCAGATTCTGTGTCTTTCTCTCCCTCTTTCTCCGTTCATGTTCTCTCTCTCTCTGTCAAAAATAAAAAATAAAAACAATAAAATCATTAAAGGGTGATTTCAAGAAAATATTTTAAGATACAGTGTGTATTAATTATCTTAAAGTATAAATGCAGATAGTAGATTTTGACAGATCTGCTTTGACGGAAGGGAAATTAAATTGGCCTAAAAATGTTTCTTTCCTTTAGTTTGTGGAAACTAGGTAGCATAAGCTATGCATCGGTTGATTTCTTGTGTCATTTTGATTGAAACACGGAAGGTATATTTCGTTTCAAGATTGTTGGGAACGTTTTGGCCTATAGAATGTGTAGATCCATTGTTTTTGCACATATTTTAAATTTCTGAATTCAGAATACCAAAAACCCATGTCGCGTTTTGTCTCAGATGCTGCTACTGAATTTTAACCACTGAATTAGATTGCACCCTACATGCTGTTAACTACTGAGCCAAGATGGAATCGACCACTGCATTGAAATCAGGGTTAGCACTTGTATCTGCACTTGAAGGAGTTGTAATAGCATAGAACTTGTTTTCTTTAATGGGATTTTTATTCTCTATTTCAGTCTTAATAGTGATACTTTGATTTTAAGAGAGTTTCTTAATAACAGTGCACATTTATTTGAGATTCTCACTGGAACTTTAAGAAGAGAGTAAAACCATCCTATAGAAGTAGTTGCGCCTGAACCCAAACGTCTGGGGGCATATCTGCATTGTGTTAGTGCAGTTTACTTGTCTTATTTAATAAAGTAATCTTTTGTAAAGAGAGAAGTTAGTTGTCGATGTGATGTGAGCCTTTGGCTTGAGTTCAGATGGTAGTGTATGTGTGTGCATGACTTTAAAATCATTCCTTCTGAGTTTTCTTCTTTAGGGTCGTTATTGTATACAGGAATTACAATAATTGTACCTTTCTAAGTTTGTTCCTTTTTCTTTTACCTTAATAGGACTCGACTCTACCCAGTTTAGAGTTCATCATTATCATAAAGATGAGGAGAATGATGCCCTACTTGGTGGCCCAGCACAGCTCACAGATGAGGAGAAATACAGGGACTGTGAAAGATTCAAATGTCCGTGCCCCACATGTGGAACAGAGAATATTTACGATAGTGTCTTCGATGGTTCGGTTAGTTGTTTCTTTCTGTTTCTTTCTTTTTGTTTTGTTAACCAGCTAGCAAAGAGGCCTTTTCTCCCCACCACGTACATATGAAAAGTGGGGGAAAGTTGCTTTCGTGTGCTTAAAGAATTTTACCATCGTCTGAAATCTCCCTTCACAACTTCATTTCTGCTTGAGAACTCTTAGTAGAATGTGCTTAAATATTGTTTTTGCCTTCCCCAGAGTACTTGCCTGGCCTTGGTTTTTAAATGGAATCTCTTAAAAATTCTAAAGTATCTTAAAGTATTTTTATTGTAATTCCTTAATTAGTAACCTGTAATTCTCCAGCCCCAGCCCCAGTTTATTAAGACTTAGGGCATTATTTGCCTTTATCTTAAATCAAGTTAATGGGAACTAAGTGTTTTTGGAAAGTTTTTGTTTATCTTTACACATCCCACTTGCCTCCTTTTTGACAAAGGTACTCTGATTATCTTTTCTGCTGTCTTTGCATGTCAGGCATTAAAAAAAGTCATAGGGAAACATTCCTCTCAAGAAGTACTGCCAAAAAATGTATCACTGACCTTGGATCAGAACTTGAAACTTAGCCAATTTACTTGATTCAACTGCAGTGTTATACATATACTAGCCATTGGCAAATGAGTAGGCAGCAGAACTGTGTAAAACCTTGAAACTGAAAGAAAATACATCCTTTATCTAAATTAAAAGTAATTATTTTAAGTTAATTTGGACAAACAGCAGATGTTTTGCATTTTTTTGAATCAAAACAAAGCAGTCTTTGGAAGCAAGTGCAAGGAAGAGGCAGACACAGATCAGCAATACTTGCTAAATCCTTGAGTTTTGCTTCATTACAGCTGTAAATAAGATAGTTAATTGCATGGAGGCTTGACGACTTGCAGATGGGCTAGCTGTGGAAGAGCCGATGTCAAGCTCTAAAATCTCTTCCACCTGGAATTGCTTAGCGTGGCGGCTAGGGTTATGTACCAGATTGGAGCAGGAAACCAAGATGTTTAAGTATCAAGAAGGAAAACACATGCTCCAGAAACCCCAACAGTTTTCCTGTATATTATATTTACTTTGTTTTTGTTTAAAACAAAACAAAACGAGGTTTTCTGTAACTATTGCTAGTTCATTCTTTCAGATTTCTACTTTCTTGCCTTCCCTTCCCCAAATACTTTTCATTTGGTGGGGTAGTAGAGAGGCAGGGTTACAGAAGTTTTAGGTTTTCTTTTTTTTTTTTTAATTTTTTTTTTAATGTTTTATTTATTTCTAGGAGAGAGAGACAGCGTGAGCAGGGGAGGGTCAGAGAGAGAGGGAGTCACAGACTGAAACAGGCTCCAGGCTCTGAGCTGGCAGTCAGCACAGAGCCCGACGCGGGGCTCGAACCCACGAACCGCGAGATCATGACCTAAGCGAAAGTCGGACGCTTAACCGACTAAGCCACCTAGGCGCCCCTGAAATTTTAGGTTTTCTAAGCTAACAATAAGTGATTGCTTTCTGTTGCAGAACTTAATTTTTAGGCTTTAATCTTAAAATTAAGTTGGCAATTTGAAAGCAAACTAATGTCATTAGTGCGCTTGTCTTATTTTCAGGTTTGGGATGAATAAGCACAGATTTAAAGCTTTGATCAATACCTCTTAAGAAGAATGTTTATTTCCAATAATGTGACCTCCCTGGTATTCTCAGAGGGAAAATTATTTTATCCATAAAGTGTATCATATATCGAATGTAAAAAAAAAAAAACTGGTTTCAGGGTTTTCCGTTCGACTCTGTGTATTCCATTATCCTGGTGGCAAAAAAGCGGGAGTTTCTTGTGACTCGGGATCTTTGGGAGGACAGTAGTTGAAAAACTAGGGTAAAAACTCACCAATAAAATGAATTATGAATATTGTACACCAGGACACATGTTACCTTTTAAGCACAAAAAAACCTTCTCTAGCCTTACAGTAACCTTTTGTGTATTTGTTTGTTCTGACCTCTGTAGGGAACTGATATAGAGCCCAGCTTGTATCGTTGCAGTAACATCGATTGTAAGGCTTCTCCTTTGACCTTTATGGTACAGCTGAGCAACAAATTGATCATGGACATTAGACGTTGCATTAAAAAATACTATGAAGTAAGTATATACAATGAGTTTCTCACATATGCAGCTTACTTAGATTTGGTACTTGTTTTAAAATAAAACAGTATGGTTTTGTATTATTTGTTTTTTTATGTAACTAAAATTTTGACATGACTTTGCAGAAAAAGTATTTGATTTTCTGTTGGACATTACATCTCTGTCATTAATGAGCAGTATTTTAAATAATGCATTTTTGCTTTAAGGAAAAATGAGAATATTATCAGAAAATGTTTTAGTTTATTGGTACCTAAGTAAGACTAATTAAATGGCCACTCAAATCTTTGGCCAGAGGAGAAAACAATCAGTATTGCCTGTCTTTGGCAAGTAGAGTCACAACATCATATTTGGTTATTTTAATAACTGCCTACTTGCTGAGACTTCATGTTTATGTGGTAATCTAAAACATTTCATAGCTGTGTTGTCCAGGAAATCAAAATGAACATGTTTTAACTTTTAAATGCAATCTGGCATTTTAAAGAGAATGTTTAATTTTTATAAAAATACAGTAAAAATGCTAGAACAGTGAGTGAGCTATCCCTATTACAAAGAAGGCTGTTTTTAAAAAGTTTTTGGCTTTAACATTTCATAGGAATGAGACTTTTTTGTTATGTAAACAAAATTTCTATTATGTGAAAGCTCAGTGTAACTTACTTAAAGAAGCTACATTGGCAAGGCACTTTCAAAATATGCTCAGATTCTATTAGATAAGACCCATGACTTGATCAGCCTCATCCTTTAATTTCTACTTATGTTAGTTAACATATAATACAGCATTTTCTTCTTTAAAATTGAACTCATGAAATGAAAATTGATTATTAGGTCATTAGGATGGAGAATAGAAACATAGAGTGTATGTGTTGTGATTTTAGCAGAGAATAATTTGTGTTGTCAAAAATACCCCAGTAGGTTTATGTGAAGGTATTTTTAAAATCATAATTTTGACTACATTTTGGGAAATCTGAAACATTTTAGTGAGTAATCCTGTGCCATACTTAATGAACAGTTGGATGGGAATAAAGGTTATCTGTGGGTTCACATTCCTCAGTAGATGAGATGTTCAGCACATGTAATGTTAGGCCTTTATTTAGCATGAAGAGCCCAAATCAAAACTATTCATCTCCTCATTTACAGACCTCGTTGAGCAGAGCATGATTCTTGGCTCTGGGGAAAAATTCTGAGCTTTCTCTCAGTGTTTAGTCTATCAAAATCTTTACCATGGAAATGTTAATACGAAAAGAAACTCCTCTCTTGCCTTCTCTAAGAAAGGACAATCTGTTTTGACTAACTTGAGAACAGACAGAAAAGGAATCTTCTATATAGTTAACAGTTTGCTCTAACTGAAAGATTGACTTCTCACTGAAGTGTATGGCTGGTGGTGGTGGTGGTGGTTATATGAATATTTTTTTAAGTAGATAACCTCTTTATAGGCATCCCGACATTTAACCCAAGGTTTCTGTACTATTTGCTTTAATCGTCTTGTCTACCAGCCATCTCAGCAGCAAATAACAGTTTTCCTCTAGTTAAGTGCCCACTTGATTGATTTTTCTAAGGGATTTCTAATTAAAATACCCAAATATCACTCGTGAACTTGAAGATTGATAGGACTGTCCTCAAAATTAGGAATCTATTTCTCTGCTTGCTGATCTTAGTCATATGTAATTGCATGGGAAAGAAAGAAATCCATTTATTCGTTCTTTTTATGGCCCCGTGCTGAACTAATGTCTTAAATAGTCTCAGGATTAGAGCTTTTATACAGAATGCTCAAACACCTCTAGATTCTACTTCACTGGTAGACTGTTCTCTTTTTCCTGTCCTCAGACTTATAGGAACTTGTGCTGGTAGGGGGACGTGGTATTCAGTGTGTTTTGTTATTCTGCCTCCAGTGCTGCTGATGACAGTTAGTTCAGTGTGATGTACCGTGGCGATGGCTATCCAGCTGGAGATTAATACAGCAGCTGTACTGGAGACCAGGATATTGGTAATAAGTCTTGAGATAAAGTGACTGTTTTCTGAAGCTAATGACCAAAAGGGTTTCTTCCTGTTTTACAAGTTAAATACTACCCACTAGGCATAAAAGTTGTGCATGGACTGAGAGCAAGAGTCAATATAGTTTTCATTTTTGTCTTAGAATCACTGCAGAGAGAGTACAACCTACGTTAAGAGAGGAAGGCGTCTCCGTAAGGAATGAGCTTTAGGAATACAGTGGAAGAGTGTGGTACTTGACCAAATGCTATAACCTGCCCAAGAACATAGATCTAGGTTATCAAGAAATCAGGTTGTCAAGAACAAAAAGACAGAAGTTAGGGCAGCAGTGTACGCTTCTAAATCACTTTTCAAAAAAATATACCACAAACCCTGTTTCTGTCATGAATAAATTGTGCTGAATGAAAAAATGCATAACAAACATGAAAAAAATCTGCCTGAGAATCTATATCATTTAATGTTTTAATATCGTTTACTTGCATACAGAATTTCTCTTCACCATATATAGCAGTGCTTGTATCCCTTGAACTCTCCTTTCCTAGGACATTTACATTTTAGTGTACCTTAGAAATCTAAAAAGCATCGAGTACGAATTTTAAATATATTAGTTTCCTAGGAGGAAAACAACTCTAATACTTTATCTCAGGACCTGATGGAAACATTGGAAGACTTGGAGGTATCACAGAAAGGTCTAATTCATAGTTTATTTTGGCCCTGGTTCCTGTTGGTTCCTCTATACAAAGTTAAAATTGAACTGGTATTTTTTTTTTTTAATCATAAAAAGCCCATTTAAAGACTATATCTCTGAGCTCTTAAGGATGTTTTTGAAAGACTCAATTTTACAGTGAAAAATTGATATGTGTTTCCTCTCCCCTTAAATTCTCCAGAAGAGCAAATAGGCGCGCGCGTGCGCGCACACACACATATAAAGGGAGAGAAACACTAGCTAATCTAAATTGGGAAATGAAGAGGGCTTTTTTTAAGCATGAAAATTTCATCATCTTGTCAGCTGGCAGAATGCCTGCTGTGTGGATTCACAAAGGCTAAGAATTACACTTTCATGAAATTTTCCTCACTAACTGCCCTGGTTAATTTGAAAGATAACCCACTGTTCGAATTCATTCCTCAATTGGGCGGTGCAGGTTTTATCTTTGATCTGACAAAGCATTTGTGTTAATCGTTTTGGCCTTCCACTAGACACTCTTGGGATTGTGCTTTTACAATAAATGTGTCTGTGATAGCTCTTTAGTCTATTATCCTTACAATAGATCCATAGAACTGGTAATTAATTCTCCACTGCTTTGGAAATGGGAAGAATAGGTGTAGCTCTGTCAAGTGCTGCTGGGAAGTTTGTTTAGCTGGTTCATTGCTGAAGTGTTCTCCTCAGCCGGCCACGAAGTAGCCACCGAAGAGAGTCTGAGATTGAGTTGCTGTCTACCCCGAAGACTTCCTGATAAATGGGAAATCTGACCTCTCTTGGTACCTGGGAGGGATATAGTGGCTCATTTACTTTGATCTCAAGTACTATTAGTTATAATATACATTGAACCCTCATCTTAATACTTAAAAGAGCCATTCGTTTCTGAAGACACATCGTCAAGTAAAATCCACTCCTAAATTCTCCCCGATGGCTTCTGCAGGTCTTCGCGCTCCTGTGGGACAGCACAGATCCCTCAGCAGCCTTGTAGTCTTTCTAGCCGCTTGTAAAGGAGTGTTACTTACAGCACTGCACTGTGCTTTTTTAGTGTAAACATGTTTGTTGCTGGCCCTCCGTCTAGAAAACATAACTTTGAACGACTGATCACTGCCATGCGTTTGTTAGCTGTCAGTTCCTTGGACCAGAAATCGGTGATTGAATTCCTTAGAAATTTGCTGTTGGTTTTACGGTTTCAGAATCTTCCTCAAAGAAGCTTTCTGAGGACAGGGGCTATGCTTTCTTCTGTGGTTCACCTGTGATCTCTGCCACAGGCCCTGCTCGCAGGAGTGTGTATATTTTAGTGGTTAGTAACCAAAGGAACAAATAAAAGAAGGTTGCACTTGCATGTGTTTCCTTTACATGCTTTTCTTACAGTGCTGTCGTACTGGAAGACGGTTTATTCGTAGTCTACAAGATTCTCAGGTTAACATAAAATGCCACAGAAAATAAAGTCATGAGAGTATTGACAATGTCCTTTGTTACTCTGTCTTCCATATTTTATGTCACTGATTACTGTCGATTTCATTATATGCCGATCTGCAACTTCATAGCTTTAATTTGTTTTCTTACCCAAAGTCTCTCGCAAAGAGGTGTTGGGCCAGAAATACCTTTATCATGGTTCAAAATCACATGGTGCAGGAAAGCACTCCTTGTCCCCATAGCAGTCTTGCGCTGTGTGTAAGGTGGATGTCTTGCTGTACTTCGTCTCTGGCTCCCACTCTTTTTCCTTTTGACTACTTAGTATATTCATCGTGGCATAAGTCACATTCAAAAAGTCTCTTTTGGACCCACCTTTTTGAGGAATTCCAAATATAACATCCAGTGTCAGCTGTGTCATGATGCAGAGACTTTCTTAAGCTCACGTGTGTGAGCACCTAGTAGAGGAGGGAGCGCCTGATCCCCCACATGCCGAGCGTCAGCGTGGTGGCTGGGGGCCTCTCTGGAAGGTGGCATGCAGTGGGGAAGTGGAGTGGAACGTTTTGTAGTATGTGAAAAACCCATTGAAAACTGGGTTTTTTTCTCCCATCTTTGCAAAGAAATAAAAGCCTTTTAATTTTGGAATGGATATGCATTTCTTAAAGACAGAATTAATAACCACCACAAATAACGTTAAGGGAGAGATTGAGTTGGAGGTACCTTTTATTAAATGTGCAAGGAGAGCTTGGTGACCTACAGGCTGAAATATTTTTTCCAGCATAATATGTACTCAGTCGGCGTCACAGACAGTAGAATCCATGGTGTCCCACTGTGCCTGACGAAAGAGCATTTGTTGAGGAATATGCAGAACTTGATGAACTAATAAAACTGAGAAATGAGAGAGCAAGCAGCCTCCCACCCTGCCGTGCCCTCCACCCTCACCCGTGTAAATCACCAACATGGCTACTCTCATATCTCTGGCCTGTCCCTCTTCAAGTACGGCCGCGTGTCAGGACAGAGCTGTAGTGCACGGGTGGGCCCAAGGGTGGGAGAACCACGCTATGACGTTCAGTAACTCTCTGCTGTTCCGCTGCAAAGATTTGGTGTTCAATAACCCTCAAAATTTCTCATTTCCTACCTGTGGTGATGCGTTGTTCGTTTTTAGGTTAGAGCTTGCAATATGCAGTAGTGTCACAGGTATGTTAGTTCAAACAGTTTAAACTCTCAGCACTCCTGGAATTCTTGTTTATTTCCTGGCCTCTGCATTTATATATAGAACATTTAAAAAGAATAAATTGGGTTTCTTTTTTGTAAAGACTCTTAACAGCATAATTATAAGTAGTACAGAAGGCACGCAAGGAAGCAGTAGATCTCCACCCCGTTCATTCAGCTTCGCACGCAGCACAGTCCATGCTGCCCTGCGGTGCTGGGAGAAGGGCCGTTTCTGTAGGAATCCATAAAACGCATCCTAAATCTCATTAAAACAAAACAAAAAGAACAGAGTGAGAATTAATGTTTCTTTTTGCTCCCTACCATTGACAAGGAATCCAAGCATACATTTTCACCACGGACACCAATCACATTTCTTAAATGTGGTATTCTAAGCCCCAGGCCCATTGGTGGAGGGTTAGTGTGTTTTTATTAGTGAGTGGCTTCTTTTTCTTTTTTTTTAATGTTTGTTTATTTTTGAGAGAGACAGAGACAGAGTGTGAGCAGGGGAGGGGCAGAGAGAGGGAGAGACATAGAACTGGAAGTGGGCTCCAGGCTCCATGCTGTCATCAGCACAGAGCCCAACGCGGGGCTCGAGCTCACGCACTGTGAGATCATGAGCTGAGCCAAAGTAGGAGGCTTAACTGAGCAACCCGGGCACCCCGAGTGGCTTAGTTTTCTTAAGTGTGAATATCAAGCAAGGTGAGTCAGGTATAACAGGTTACTTCTATGCCATGGTGCGTTCTCACAGAAAAACTAAAAAACGGGATTTAGTGATGGTTGGAGTAGAAGGTCACTGCAAGCACATTTATTATTGTACAAATCTAAGTGAATAATCGGTCAAATATCCCCTGAGACCTGCCAAAAGCAGCTTACCATGGTACGAATATTAGCTGTTATAAAAGAGTTCTCATGAGCCCTTTGGATCAGATAGAGCCTTATATGTTGCCTGACTCGCTCCGCATAGAATAAGCATTTACATGTACTCTGTAGTTTATCACAACACCTCTTTATCTTTGATTTCATTTCATCTTAACCTTTTGGTGTGGACCCTGTCCGGGAAGGCTCAGAACCAGAGCATGACCTTGAGGAAGTGACGGGATCCACACCAAATTCTGAGGTGCTCCTACTGCAGGGAACAGTGTTGTCTATTAAGGACCGGCCCTGAAGCTGCCTGCATGGTTTGAGCTCAGGCCGTAGCTCCTCTCTTGCCCATGCCCTTCCTTGCATTTGCATATTCTCCCTGCTGAATTTTCTTGGCCAAGGTGGGGGCAGTTATAGCCATGGCCCTTGCCTGTCCTTTCATTATGTTCAGAAAGTTGAGCACATCATCCTGTCAGTCTTGAGACCATCCGCTGCTAGCCTCACAATAGACTGTGCGGTTTATACTCAAACACCTAGGTCAGAGTTGCTGTCTAGTTGCTTGCCTCTTATGTAACTTGGGCTAGTTGCTGAACTTCTCCAAGGCACAGTTTCATTAGCCTGTGAAGTGATGGTATTGGTACCTGCCGCCTACCTTCATCTTTAAAGTGCTTAGAAAGTGTCTGGAGTGCGCATTATTTTTTATTAAGTTTATTTATTTATTTTGGGAGAGCGAGCGAGCGAGCAAGAGAGACAGCACTAGTGGGGAGGGGCAGAGAGAGATGGAGACAGAGAATCCCAAGCAAGTTCCTGTGCTGCCAGCGCAGAGCCTGACGTGGAGCTTGAACCCATGAGATCATGAGCTGAGCCAAAACAAGAATTGGATGCTTAACTGACTGAGACCCTCTGGCGCCCCTGGAGTGCGCCTTTTTAGGGCTTGTTATTCCTTCCCGAGGTACGGTGGATGAACGTGGCTCAGCTGTGCTCCTGCATGTGCTCAGAACCGCCAGAGAGTCAGGCCTGGGCTGTGGCCTTACCGCCTGTTCTCCCAAGGTGTCCCTTGGGACAGAAAGCTTTCGTCATCTGGCTGCTCTACGCCTTCGATCCAGTTCAGAATGATGCCACACCATGCTGCTTCTTGGCCCTCCCGGCAGTTTACCAGTGCTGGAATTCACTTTTCAGTGCTGCTGATTAGGGCCCTAAAATGAACCTTAGGAAAGGACACTAGACCCCGACTTCTTCAAGACCCAGCACCCAGTATTGTGTCTACCCTCATGTGCTCAGTAAGATGCTATGAAACGGGTTCATGATATATTCAGAGAGACTGGTGCTATCAAGTGACTCTCCAAAGTCATGATAGGATCAGGCCTGTGACCATACTTGGCAACTGTCCAGCATTCTGCCCATGATATATGGTGAGACATTGGTTCACAAGTTCACTGTTTGCTTGCCGTCTTCACTGTACTCACGGAGTACAGTGAAGGAGGAGGCAGCCCACTGGCCGCTAGGCCAGGCCGCAAGGCAGACGGGGCCGCAAGTCCAGAAAGCTGATTATAGTCCCCCAGCAAAGGACTAGCCCAGCAGCCGAAGGGAAGCCTGCGGTTTCAGCAACTTCTGATACAGTTCACCTCCTCTGAAGGGAAAATTGGAGGTTTTTTGAAATGCCGAGGAAATGCTATAGGAGTTGTCAAATATCTGAAAACAAGCAGGTAAAAACAGCAAATGCTTGTGCCGAAACAGTAGAATCCCTTTCTTCAGTTTGATTTCTCTAACCTTGTGTATTTAGGAAAAACTCCACTTGAGGTCTAACTCCAGTCATCTAGAGCTCCTGTCTTGTAGTAGAGTAAGAAATTGAACCAGAACAGATTTCATTTAACCTTTCAAAAGTGAGATTTTCACACTGTTGACCTTCTGGACTTCAAGGAGCAAAACAGAAGTACCCGTTTTCTGCTGCACATGTAAACGAGAGAGGGAGGAGAGTGCCTCAGACAATGGCTGTCTCTCATGTGTGGTTCGCCTAGAAAGCGAGGTTTCTTGAGGTTAACATGTGAAAATGGATAAAGATAGGAATATCCACATCCCATCTGGCTTAGTCTTGTGTGAAAAGGAATAACCCTAGAACTGTTCATGAGAGTTAATTTAGTTGCCTTTCGGAGACACCATAGAAAAATTTTCAAAGCCTGGACTCTGAAAAACAATACTACTAATAATTCGAGCACCAGTGCTTTCTAATTGATGGGTGCTCGTTTGTTCTGTGCTTCATGTCAGTCAGGACTGGCTTTACTGTATGCTTCTACCAACACCTATGATGTGTTGGTCTCAGTTTGGTTTTGGAAAGCAGTATGTAAGTTTTCGTCCTGTTGAGAACTCAGCTGGGGGCACCTGGCTCAGTCAGTTAAGCATCCAACTCTTGATTTCCTCTTGG
The DNA here is from genome assembly GCF_003009895.1 of Hyaena hyaena. Classification (NCBI taxonomy): domain Eukaryota; kingdom Metazoa; phylum Chordata; class Mammalia; order Carnivora; family Hyaenidae; genus Hyaena; species Hyaena hyaena. The sequence continues at coordinate 732,022 of NW_024081242.1, read as the reverse complement.
ATCATGATCTCAGTTGTGAGATTGAGTCCCACATCACACTTTGCACAGAGTGTGGAGCCTGCTTGGGATTCTCTCTCTCCCTCTCTCTGTGCCCCTTCCCCCTTTGTGCATGTTTTCTCTCTCTTTCTTCCTCCCTCTCCGTCTCTCTCTCTCTCAAAATACATAAATAAACTTTTATTTTTATTTATTTATTTATTTTTTTTTACAAATAGTTTATTGTCAAATTAGTTTCCACATGACAGTCAGTGCTCATCCCCACAAGTGTCCTCCTCCATGCCCATCCCCCCCCCCCACATCCATCAGTCCTCAGTTTTTGTCAGCATTCAAGAGTCTCTCATGGTTTGCCTCTCTCCCTTTCCCCCACCATTTCCCCCCTTCTTCTCCCCCTTGTTCGTCCGTCAAGTTCCTCCTAATCCTCCTATACGTGCAAACATATGATATTTGTCCTTCTCTGCCTGACTTATTTCGCTCAGCATAACACCCTCAAGGTCCATCCATGTTGCTACACATGGCCAGATTTCATTGTTTCTCATTGCCATGTAGTATTCCATGGTATAGATAAACCACATCTTCTTGATCCATTCATCTGTTGATGGACACTTAGGCTCTTTCCATGTTTTAGCTATTGTGGAGAGTGCTGCTATGAACATTGGGGTACATGTGCTCCTATGCCTCAGCATTTCTGTATCCCTTGGGTAAATTCCTAGCAGTGCTATTGCTGGGTCATAAGGGAGTTCTATTGTTAGTTTCCTGAGGAACCTCCACACTGTTTTCCAGAGGGGCTGTACCAGTTTACATTCCCACCAACAGTGTAGGAGGGTGCCCGTTTCTCCACATCCTCGCCAGCATCTAGAGTTCTCTGATTTGCTCATTTTAGCCACTCTGACTGGCGTGAGGTGGTATCTCAGTGTGGTTTTGATTTGTATTTCCCTGATGAGGAGGGATGCTGAGCATCGTTTCATGTGTCTGTTGGCCATCTGGATGTCCTCTTTGGAGAAGTGTCTGTTCATGTCTTCTGCCCATTTCTTCACTGGGTTGTTTGTTTTTCGGGCGTGTAGTTTGGTGAGTTCCTTATAGATTCTGGATATTAACCCTTTATCTGATATGTCATTTGCAACTATCTTTTCCCATTCCGTTGGTTGCCTATTAATTTTCTGGGTTGTTTCCTTGGCTGTGCAGAAGCTTTTAATCTTGATGAGGTCCCAACAGTTTATTTTTGCTCTTGATTCCCTTGCTTTTGGGGATGTGTCAAGTAAGAAGTTGCTGCGGTGGAGGTCAAGGAGGTTGTTTCCTGCTTTCTCCTCTAGGGTGTTGATAGTTTCCTGTCTCACGTTCAGGTCCTTTATCCATTTTGAGTTGATTTTTGTGCATGGTGTGAGAAAATGATCTAGTTTCATTCTTCTGCATGTTGCTGTCCAGTTCTCCCAACACCATCTGTTAAAAAGGCTGTCTTTTTTCCATTGGATATTCTTTCCTGCTTTGTCAAAGATTAGTTGGCTGTATACTTTTGGGTCCACTTCTGAGTTCTCAATTCTGTTCCATTGGTCTATGTGTCTGTTTTTGTGCCAATACCATACTGTCTTGATGATAAAGCATCATATTTTCTGATCTTCTCTTCCATCTTGGATCCACCATAGTGAATGTGTTGCCATTCCCAGAGAGGCGCAAAATGAAATTTTGTAATGTGTATGATTCTTTGCTTACCTGGGGTGGGGGTGGGGGTACTTGATCTGTGAATATAAAATGAAATATTAAGGGCAATTCCGACAAAGAATGTTGGAGAAAAATTCTGACATTTCTCTTGGAAATTTTAGCTATGAGGATTTGGGGACGAAAATGAAGTGATGTCTTCAATTCATTAGTTTTCTTGCATTGGGTCATGAAGACAGGATCTCAGCACCATGAGCAGCAGTTCCGGCACACAAGTAATTATGTTCACTGTTCTAGACACTAGACCTAAGTATTGAGCCACTTAAAAGAATCACTTAACTTTCCTATATTCAAATATGCATCCATTTTAACCTGCCCATGTCTATAGCAGAGTTTGTTGTTTTACACATTGTAGCACATTATTTAGATCCATGTAACCACCACCACAATCAGGAATCAAAATAATTCCAGTGACCCCAAAACTCCCTCTTTTTCTAGTCACCTGTCTTCCCATTCCTGACTCTGGCAGCTACATATCTGTTGTCATCACTATAGTTCTATCTTTTCCAGAAGGTCCTACAGATGGGAATTCTATGGTACACAGCCTTCAAGAGTGCCTTACTTTCACTTAGTTTCTTTTATTCCTGACTATTATGCCATTGTATGCATCTTTGATCGATTCACCCATTGAAAGGTGTTTCCAGTTTTTGGCACTTAGGAATGCAGCTGCTATAAAGATTTGGGTTTAGGGTTTTGTGAGGCTATGTTTTCATCTAGCATAAATGCATTAGGAGACTTGCTGGCTAAAGTGTATGTTTACTCTTAAGACACTGTCAAACTGTTTTTCAGAGTAGTGGCACCGTTTTTCATTCCCACAGGCAGCATGAGAGTTCCAGTTTCTGGGTCTCTTCACTGATACTTGGTATTGTTGGCATTTTTTGTTTTTAGCCCTTCCACTAGGTGTGGTGGTGTCTCATGATGATTTTAATTTGCATTTCCCTCATGGTTAGTGGTTTTATATTCATCCTTGTATCTTTTATCCTGTTTGTTTGTTTTATTTGTTTATTTGCCATTCTTAAATCATCTTAGGTGAGTGTTCGAGTTTTCCCCAATTTTTATTTGGATTGTTTTCTTACTGTTAAATTTTGAGATTTAAACAATAATTTTTTTAATGTTTTATTTCTGAGAGAGAGAGACAGACAGACGGTGTGAGCAGGGGAGGGTCAGAGAGAGAGAGGGAGACACAGAATCTGAAGCAGGCTCCAGGCTCTGAGCTAGCTGTCAGCACAGAGCCCAACTCAGGGCTCGAACCCACCAACCGTGAGATCATGACCTGAGCCCAAGTCGGGCGCTAAACCAACTGAGCCACCCAGGTGCCCCTGGGTTTTTTTAAGATATTCTAGATACAGGTTCTTTGTTGGATATGTAATGTGCAAATATTTTCACCCCGTCTCTAGTTTGTCTTTTCATTCTCTTAAATTTATACTTCACAGAACAAAACTTTTAAATTTTGATGAAGTCCAGTATATCATTTCTTTCCTTTTATAGATTATACGTTTTTTGTCTTATTTCTACAAATCCAGATTTTACATCTAGATCTCTAATCCATTTTTCAGTTAATTTCTGTTTAAGGTGGGGCTTAGAACAAGATTTTGGGTTTTTTTTGGACTGTGTAATCCAGTTGTCCCAACACAACTTAATGAAAAGACTGTTGTTTCTCCACATTTAATTGCTTCTGTTTTCTGTGTTTATTCCTTTACTAACACCACAGACTTGATTACTGTAGCTTTATAAAACGACTTAGGTAGTGTGATTCTTCCATTGTATTTTTTTCAAAAATGTTTTAGCTCTTCTAGTTCTTTGGCCTTTCCATGAAAATTGAGGTAGTTTGTCTTTATCAACAAAAATTCCTGCTGAGATTTTTTTTCCTGGAAGTGTGTTAAATCTATATAGTACTTTGGGGAGAATTGATCTCTTTATTATAATCTTGAGTCTTCTAATCCATGAACATGGTATGTATCTCCATTTATTTAGATAGAGAATCTGAAGCAAGCACCAGGGTCTGAGCTGTCAGCACAGAGCCCGACGTGGGGCTCAAACTCACAAACTGTGAGATCATGACCTGAGCCAAAGTCGGATTCTCAACCGACTGAGCCACCCAGGCACCCTTAAGTTTTATTTTTAAGTAATCTTTACCCCCCAGTGTAGGGCTCAAACTTATAACTCTAAGATCAAGAGTCGAATGTTCCTCTGACTGAGCCAGCCAGGCGTCCCCATTTCTTTTTTATTATATACTTGCCTTTGTATTATGTAGAGACAGTGGATCTTAACTTTGATTGCTCATTAGAATCACATGAGTACATTTTAAACCGCATATCTGATGGCTTAGTCCACCTTGGAAGGTTAGATTTGAATTTTTTTTTAATGTTTTTATTTATTTCTGAGAGAGAGAGAGATACAGCAATACAGCAGGGGAGGGTCAGAGAGAGAGGGAGACACAGAATCTGAAGCAGGCTCCAGGCTCTGAGCTAGCTGTCCGCACAGAGCCCGACACGGGGCTCGAACCCATGAACCGTGAGATCACGACCTGAGCCGAAGTCAGATGCTTAACCAACTGAGCCACCCTGGTGCCCCACATGTGTGATTTCTATATAGTCAGTTTATATATAAAGTTATGAAAAATATATATATATGCTTTCACACCTGAATCAAGTTCAATACATTCTTATAAATGAGAAGGGAATTAAATTTCTAAAACCAAATGAGTTCTTATGTGACCCCAAATAATTCTGTTAAAGAAAAAAAACTGCATATCATCTTTAGTATTTCCACATTTTTCACGGCATATTGCTGACACTTGACAAATGGGAGGTACTTAGTATTGCTCAACCTTGTCTCTTTGGTGTGGATAGGATTGTATAAACCGAGGCTTAGGAGCATTTGTATGTAGAAATGTCATCGTCCCTGTATCTCTCCTAGGAGACCCCCTGTGTAATGATTTCATGACATCATCCGATCCTGTCTCTGCTGAGGAATTAGGTTCTTGACAACAGTCTGAAGTGGTTCTGTGATATGCAGTCCTGTCACCACCCACTCAGTTGTGACTGTGACTCACCGTAGTCTCTTTTTGAGTAGCTTCAGCTTCCCATCTGTATGAGGTGTGTAGTTATTCCCAAGCCTAGGACTCTACTAGCAGGGCCCAGAAGTCAAAATGGGGCAGGGGAGGTGTTGGTTAAAGGGTACCATGTGGTTGCGTAGGGTGAACAAGTCTAGAGATGTAGTGTGTGGCATGTGGCTGTAGTTTGTAAGACTGTATCGAAGACTGGAAGTTTGCGGAGTAGATTTCAGGTGTTCTCATCAATACAGGAAGAGGTAACTGTATGAGAATACATGTTAATTAGTCTGACTGTAATCATCATTTCACCGTGTATATCAAATCATGATGTACGCTTTAAATATATGTACTTTTTATTTTAAAAATTCAATTACACTAAAATAAATGCGATTTCCCTAGGTTGCATTTGCTAGTTTTCCTTGTAAGAGTCGGGTAACAGAAGTGGGATTCTGCAACTAACCCACCATACAGCAGCGACTTGAATAAGAAAAGAAATACTCTCTATCTTTTTAAATATTTTGAGCTTTTGGGGGGTTCCTGTGTGAATTTGGAAATCTTGCAAACTTACCTGTCTTGTAGCGCTGTCAGAACCATCCTCCCTAAACACCTTTTTTTCTGGTCTCACCTACCAAAAATATTTAATGTAGTCTAAATTTTTTTAAGTTTATTTTGAGAGAGAGGGAGCATGAGTGGGATAAGGGCAAAGAGCAAGTAAGAGAGAGAGGATGCCAAGCAGGCTCCATACTCTCCGTGCAGAGCCCAATATGGGGCTCGAACTCCAGAACCAGGAGTCAGACGCTTAACTGACTGAGCCACCCAGACACCCCTTTAATGTGCTTTAAGGAAAGAGACAAATGATTTTATGTTGGGAGTATTTCATTACATTAATATATGTCATACGTTACCCTGTGCATTGCCATTTTCAGAGGATTTTCACAGCCCTCTTTGATTTGTTTCTCACAGTAATCTTGTGAGGTACACAGAGTGATGTCCTCCAGTATGACCCAGCTCAGGCTAATAGAAGCCCACAGGTTGCCCGCATTGGCTGTCACCGTGTTTTGGGTTCCTCCTACCTAGTCTTCCATTCTCACAACTCGGAATTTAGTTCTTTGTTATCTTGTCCTGAGCTTTCTACTTGATCTTTCTGTCTTGGTCCATGGTCTTGTCACTCCATTCTTTACACTTGTTTCCAAGATTACCTTTTTCCAGAATAGGGTTTATAATGTCACATTTCAGCTTAAAAATGTTCACTGAGTTCTCATTTCTTGCAGATGAAAATCTACATTCCTTACTGTTGTGTTAGTCCTAAAGCTACACTTCCCCTCTTCTCCCTCCTCACTGTCCACTGCGGGTCCTCTACCCTCCACACAGGGGAATTTGGTGTTCCTCAAAGATCCCACGTGCGTTTCTCCCGCCTGCCTTCACTCTTGCTTCTCCTCTGCCTGGAACCACACCCCACCACTCACACTGGCCTACTTTGTCTGCGCCAGCAGCTATCTAGGAAGAACGGCTTCCTCTCTCCCGTGTGCTCTGTAACCCTCAGTGAGCACCTTTTGCCCAGTTAAGCAGCTCTCTGCCTCCAGACTGTGAGCCCCTTGTGAACACAGGCTGTGCCGTGTAGGGCTGTGTTTTGCTTCATGTCCCCGAAGCAGAGCAGATCGCCAGGGACATGGCAGACATAGGACTTAAGTATATGAATAAAGGAGGAACTTCAGGAACCTTCAGAAAGACTCTCAGCACAGTCTTGATGTTTAATGTAGTAGCAACTTCTTATTTTTTCTCAAGTATGACTCTACACTTAATGGACGGTATTTTCTGGAACGTCATCTTTAGTGTTTCTCACAATTTACTTTTTTTTTTTTTTTTTTTTTTACAGATAGTTTATTGTCAGGTTGGTTTCCATATAACATCCAGTGCTCATCCCCACAAGTGCCCCCCTCCCCCCCATCAGTCCTTAGTTTGTTCTCAGCATTCAAGAGTCTCTCATGGTTTGCCTCTCTCCCTTTCCCCCACCATTTCCCCCCTTCTTCTCCCCCATGGTCCTCCGTTAAGTTCCTCCTAATCCTCCTATACTTGAAAACATATGATATTTGTCCTTCTCTGCCTGACTTATTTCGCTCAGCATAACACCCTCAAGGTCTATCCATGTTGCTACACATGGCCAGATTTCATTCTTTCTCATTGCCATGTAGTATTCCATGGTATAGATAAACCACATCTTCTTGATCCATTCATCTGTTGATGGACACTTAGGCTCTTTCCATGTTTTAGCTTTTCACAATTTACATTTTACACAATTTACATTACACAATTTACAAACACCTTACTAATCTCTAGAAGTTTAACTTACTCTTGGATCACACACACAACACCAAACTTATTTTCACCTTAAAAAGTGTTCTTGCTTCCTCAACCAAAGGTGTGGTGTTGATCTTTCCTTTTCTCTCATAGCACTCTTCCTGCCCCCTGGACCATGACCAAGAAATGGGCTTCTTAGCAGCAGCGCTGGTTTTCAAATTCCTGTTTGCATAGGTTCTCTTACCACTGGGTGCTCACGGCTTTCCTATAAACAGCAGAACCAAGTACCTAGACATACAGTTTTGAGAAGCCCTTAGCACCGTGTATGTGTGTGTACACACTTGTGCTTTTGTGTGCTCATCTCCTAGCTGTAGCAGACACATAGGCACTCTTACAGAAGAGTAATGGAGCCTAGTCGGTGTTTGCTTCCTGTTGGAGAGTTGTGTTTATCCTGTCATCGTTTGCCCATTGGTGCTGGCCACGTGTTAGGGAAAATCAGTATAGGTAGGAAAGTGGCTGATGATAGAAGTGAAATTTAAACTTCCAGACGGGGCCTCAGCAAAGCTCCTCATACTCAGGTTTAAGAGATGACCTGAATTTGTGATACAGAATTAAATACTTTGGGACAGTAGTAACGCAGTGTCTCCCTTCCATTTTGAAGGGAGTGAAAGCCACCTTGTAAGAAGATGCTCAGGCAAGGGAACAGGCGTGGGTGTAGATGGCCTTGTGTGTCACATCATCAGTAGCAGTTGATAGGACAGCTATACGTTTTTTTTTGCTATCCCCCCCCCCCTTTTTTTTAACAGGTAAAGTGAAGTGTACTTTTGCAACTTTTGCCTTGCAAAAGGCAACCAACCAACCAGATAATAAACACCATAGCAAAGGGAATCACCCAGGACACGCACTGGGTAGTAGCTTTGTGTGAGCAGCATCCCCTCCACTTCAAAATCATATGGAAATATTCCCCCCTCCCATGGTTTCTGTTGAAACCAAGAATCAGGGAAATAGCTTTTGTGTTAGGCTTCAGACTCAAAGTTTTATCATATTAAACTGCCAGGACCATGTCTTCTTGACATGAGACCCCGGAGGCGCCTGTTATGATGCCATGGGCTGAACATTCACTGACTTTTCCATCAGGTCACGTGCACTAGCAGCGTACATGTTCCCGTTTGTGTGTTGATAAACAGGTGGATTGTAAGTGCATCTCAGTTTCTAAGGTAGTACTTTTCGTGGTTCCTTGATGATCTTTTAGGTGATTTCAGGCCATCAGGAAAGAAGTCACTGCTCAGTATGTCTCATGATGTTTGCTTTGTGTGAATAAAATGTGGACCGTGGGGAAGAAACAGTAGGCTTTGGTAATGTGACAAAAAGCAGATGAGTGTTTGGGAAGTTTGGGGACCCTCTTTGTTGGATTTGTCAATGAGGCACTTAGGATGCCTAATTGTTGCCTATCCAGAGAATCCACTTCAGGCCACATTTTGAGCTGCATAAATGATAGCATAATGTTTCTGAAAACAGGCTCTAAGTAATTCTTATTTTTCAGCTCTGGAGCTAAATGTCTGTACCAAAGATTATATAAAATATATAATTGCATCTTTATGTCTATTCTCATAACATTTGATTTATGACGTAAGAGGTTTTAAAAATCTGATAATGCTCGGTTACACACACACACTTTTTAAAAAAGTCAAGAATCATTCCTTTTCTTCTATAATAGACAATCAAAATAAGCAGTTTGAAGAGATGGATTTAATACAGTAAAATTGTTGTATCTTCAGCTGTGTAAAAGAAATACTGTACCTTGGACCAGAAAACTTGTATTAGCGATGGTTCGGTTAGTGACTGCAAAAGCAAAACAAAATACTGTAGTGTAAAATACAGTTCCACATGACCGCATGTTTGGCTAGTACTGGCCAGCAGAATTTAGGGAGCAGTTAGCACTAAAACGTGTTCTGCTTCTTTGCATGAAAGCACATTAATGAAATTTGAAGATGCGTTTGTCATTGATTGCTAATGGTCAAAGATTTCGTCAAGTTTTATTGTTCATGTTTGTTTTTTTAAGGGAGTGAGGGTGGAATGTTTGTCATGACCCTATCCCCCCAAAAGTTGCTTGTTTCTCATCTCATCTCTGAAACTTCCATTGCCTTTACCATCTTTATGGACAAAAGCTGCATTATTGTTTGTTTTGGATGTAGAAGTTGATTGGCACATTGCTTTTTAATGTGAAATTATAGTGAAGTGAATTAAATAATAAACTTATTGCACAGGAATATTTTCTTTCTTCTGTTAGAGTTAATCTTTAACAGTGTCTGTGTTCACAAAAATACTGGTAAAGACCCCAGATTGCAAAAGCAGTGCCACTTCTGAGAGCTTTGGGGCAATTCTCTGATGTGTAATTGCTTTTACATCAGTCACAAGAGAGAGACAAGAATGCGCTTTCCTTGAACTTAACAGTTTGGGCAATTTTCTATAATCCAGTAAATACAAATTGTAGCTTGATTATTCATCTACGTCTGTCAAGCAAATTTTAATGGATGAATGAATGAGTCAAATCTATGCATGGAAATATACAAATGTGCAAAATATGGGTCTAATTACCAGGCTGCTGAATTTACACAAGGTCAGGTAAACAAGGCACCAGTGTAATGATTATTAATTGTTAATAATGCCTTTGGGAAAACATTCACATTTTCCTTCTGAATACCTAACAGTTCCCCTCTCTAATCATTTTCAACTCTGAAAATTTTAGCTGGTTTAAAAACAAAAAATATTTTTGCTCTATTTTTATCATTTCCCTATAATTGCCTTCTAATTCTTTTAGAATAACAAGTAAAATGTAATACATTTTTCAGGACCCTGTTGAAAGTCACAGTTTAATATGATGGTGAGAGACTTAAGGCGGTGGACAGGGCTAACACATGGCAGAATGAAAAAGCTGCTTTCTTTTGTCTTCATTGAAGGGATGAACATGTCCCCCCCCATCCTCTACCCTCTTTTCAAACATAATCGACATTCTAAAACACAAAACCAAGGTGGTAATAAAGGAAAGAAAATCAAAGCAGGCTTTTTTTCCCCTCTATTTACCATAGTAAGTCAACATTTGACTCTGTCTTGATATTCTATAAAATGAAGGTTGGAAAAAGAATAATATCAATGAGTAGTTTCCTATCGAAATGCCCAAGGGCCGAAATAATTGAGGGAGTACTTGCCGAGGTTTTTCTTAGTTCAGTAACTCTTGATCACTGTGCAGTTTTGTAGCTGTGCTATCATTAAGGGCTCTCCATGTCTGGAAGGACACCCCCCCCCCCCCAGCTTTAATCCAAAAGTCATAAATTGTAGAACTAACATGTCGTCTGCGGGTCACCCAGGCGAAAACACTGCATCTTGAGAGATCTATCTTTCTGCCACTGTGCTTTGAAAATCTTTTGAATATTTTGCATTAATGGTACTGCTGCAGTGTCTTGCTGGGCCGTCTTCTCATCCTCACAGGCTCGACATTCAGAAGTCTTTCCCCATGGCTGATCTAAACGTTCTTCTTTCTGTTCTAGGCCTCACTGCCTGCTACCCACCCATGTTGTACATTACGTGAATACAAGTAACTTCCTCTGTGTTTCCTTTTGAGTATTTGTAAATAGCACTCATCTCTCTCTTTTATTTCTTTAAGCTCTATACTTACTTGATGACTCAATACCATTTCTTCAAATTTTTCAGCTTTCATGTTTGTTTTTCTGGAAATCTCTATTTTTTAATCATGGTTGCCCCTTGTGGGTTACATAATACAGGCGGTAAGCCACATGGATTTGGACCATTTTTTTGACCTCAGCCCTGTCCTCTTTTATGGTCCACTCTAGCATATAATAGACATGCTTTATACACACTCGTGGGTGTTGTCGTGGTTCAGTTAAGTCTGTATAAAATTACGGCCCAACTCTTTATTCTGGCATTTGAGACATTCTATAATCCAGCCTTTGCTCTCCACATGCTCTCTCACTCATTGACACTGTCCAAATCATTATTTCTCCACATAGTCTTTCTTGTTTCCTTTTTCTTTTCTTTTTTTTTTTTTTTTTTTAACTGCCAGGATTGTCCTCGCCCACTTCTTATGTCTGTTTAAATTCTCCTCGCCTTCAAGACCCAAGCTGATGTTAGTTGTGGGAAGCCTTTTATTGATACTACAACTGTGGAAACTTTGTTTTTCCTACAAATTCCTGAGAACTTCTAATGTGTAACTTTTCTCCCACAATTTCTTTAATACTGTCTCTTGTAGTTATGTTCTTTCATTTGGCAAATAATTGTGTTCCCTATAAGCTCGTAGACTTGCAGAGAGTAGGAAAAGGGAGAAAGGCTAGTATTTTTTGAGCTTTCGGACACATGGCTAAACATTTTTTTACGTACATGCTATCATTCAATTCTTGTAGCAACCCTGTGAGGTGGCTGATATTTTTTTCCATCTATACAGATAAAGATGCTGAATCTTGTAGTAAGAAACTCAGCCCGTGTTAGAAAGAGAATACCCTGTAGAGTTGGGATTTAAATGTGGGCCTCTCTGATACAAACCCCACACTCTGTTTTCAGGAAGCCTCTTCCATGTAAGAGTGACAGTTTGCATTCTGCTCTATCAGGTTACTAGAAAATTCAGAGAACAAAATAGGTGTTCAATAAATGGTTGAATTTATCACTATGAAAGTCTTAATTGCCGTAACTGCATTTCTTTCACCCATCTGCTAATGGTAATGTGAATTAGCAATAAAACAGCCAAAGCCTTAGTAAGGGCCTTCTGTGTTCTCATCCATGGCTGATACACTGACAATTGTACTCCCACATAAGACTGTTGACTTGAGACAGATTCTTTTTTTTGTTTGTCTGTTTTTCAGCTTTTCTCTTGTTGATCCCAGCGTTCGCTGGTATTGTTAAATGTCACTCTTCTCATTTACTATTAGCATTTCATTTTCAGAAAATAAATCTCATTGTAGTAACATGAATAATTTATGCTTCTGTCAAAGAACTATTAAAACACTAGAGGTTGAAAGATATGCACATTCCGAAGTTGGTGTAAAAACTAAGAAATATTTCCACCTCTCCCAGATCCCCCCCCCCCCCCGAAAAAACCTGAGGGTTTACTGAAAAGCCACCGTCTTGCTGACTTCAGCTTTGGACCCTTTGCAGAGCTGTAATTATGTTTACAGATAAAGAAAACTGGCCGTTTTAGCTTTAGTAGAAAATAGGCCTTTGTAGTTTTGGGGGGCTGTTTATCTTTTTATTTAAAAGCAGGGAATTTTTTATGAGGTCTGTTTATTCTTGAAGAATTAGTAGTTAGGAGGATCAGAATGGAAGATTGCTCAACCTAAGAATGAGAAGAATTTCAGTTTTATGAACACAGGCAGTGCGATGGAGCTTTGGGATGACAGAGATCTCTGTTTTAGGTGTCTGAGGTTTCTTCTTATCAACTTCTGTGCATATCAAGAAGTTCAGCCTATTTTGCAAACAGTTTCTAATGCTATAATGCATTTTCCCATATCTTCCATCTGAATTTTTTACTATTATTGATTGAGGATTCAATTGAGAAATGTGTTTAGAACCCTGCTTTCTGTGGTAATCACAGAAGTCAGTGGGAAGACAAGAAAATTGTATTGAAAGAAATTGTGTGCGTGTGTTTTGTGTTTCAGCATAGATTATCTCTGCCAAAATAATAGCTGTCATTTTGTTCTTGTTATATTAGTGGCCTGTAGCTTACCACTACTCCTTTTGCCTTACTTTTCCTTCTGACCACTGGCTCGTACCCCCAGCAAGAAGACCTTTTTAACTGAATGTCCAAATCTGAATGATTCTTGTCCTCATACCACCGTGATTTTGATCCGTTTAAATTTAGAGAGACCTAAGTTGCAACCTCTCACCTCAACACGAGAGCCCTTTAACATCCAGGTACTTTGAAAGTTCAGTTCTGTTTAGAATTTCATATCATGCCCATCATGGGGGGAAAAGATGGAAAATGTATACGCTGAGCCTATAGGACTTCCTGCAGTGCTTATTAATCCTTTATGGATCATTTGAAATGTTTCTAGTTTATTTAAGCTTTGCTGCTTGTATCAGATTGTTCCTACGAAAAAAGAAAAAGTGATCATGCTTTGAATTTTTAAAAATGATCTCACTTTCAAGCAAAAGCACTTTTATGCTCCATTAAAGTTGAATTTGCCAAACTCTTACATCGCATTAACACAAGCTTTACTGGATAGATAAACGTGTTGTTCACAGACTGACTTGAACTTTACCAAACTGCATATTAAGATTTTTTATCTTTATACTTCTTATTTCTTAAATTATTTTAAAATAGACTAGTTAAAATAGACTAGGTTTGCCCAAATGTACTACTTTAATGACAAAATAATTTTTTCATTTGTTTTAAAATATTACTATTGATTGGAAACTGGCTTTTTGAGTCTGAGGCTAAAAGAAACAAAATATTTTGAGGTGGTAATTTCACAGTTGTTCATATTTGTTTTATATAGTATCATTATTTCAATAAAACTGTTGATTTTTCTTGAAACTTACAGAAATAATTATTTTGACATTTCTAATTTCTATTCAGGCATATCATGTATTTAGTATTTTCATGTGTTTAGTATTTTCTTGAAGATTTTTGTAGGCTAGCCAATAAAATTGTGACTCCTTATTCCCCCTTTTCATTTTAGTGGGTTTTCAAAAATAGGCATAGGACATTCTCTAGTTTTCTAGAAGCTGGGCTTTTAGACTCTTTGTTTTTATTTATTTCATGAAGTTTTTAGCTTGGAGATAATCCTCAGCTCTGTATCTTTTTGACCTAAAGTAACTTAGTAAATTCTAGTTTCCCTGCTTCCTGGCTCCCTAACACTGTCAAGATGACTTGGTCTTTCCTTTGCATCTCTTTGGCCTTGAGGATTTAATTTAGTGTGTTTGTTCTTTAGAAAAAAATGTAAGTTAGTTTTCTACTTGAAATGACTTTCTGTATTTTATTTAAGCATGAAGTTTTATTTTATCCAAAATATAGCCATGCTCTTTTTAAAGCAGTAATTTACATTAACATTTATAGTGACCTTGAAAAAATATACGTTAATGGTAATGAAAGTAGAACTTAAACATTAAGCTAAATCTTTTTCATCTCTCATAGATTCCGCTTTTTTAGCTGTTCAGTCACTGGGGTTCTTAGTAAGAAGGAAAATGCATTTTCAGAGAATTACTTTTTGAAGGCAAACAACAGATTGTACACACACAGGGAAAAGAGAACCTTTTATATGCCTTTTGGAGGGAAAAATCCAAACAGTTACATGAAATATTTAGCAAGTTATTTTAACGTTACAGGTCACCATTTCTGAGAGATCACTGGTACCTTATTAGTAGGAAACTGTATTAACTTTGACATCTAATGTAAAAGTCTGTGCCGAATTCATTTTTCACTAATTTACTTTAGTCTTGGTTCCTAGTGTTGCCATGACCTTTCAGAAATATGTAGTTTATGTTTTGTGCTTTACAAAAGCTGCCCCTTCGGTTGCACTGAATAACATAGAGTTGAATTATGAACATAATGGCAGTGCTCGGTGGCATTTCCAGTCCAAGCTCACTTTTAGTCTGCTAAATTTATAAGTGAAGTGTTTTTTAATGTTGTCCATGTTAGGGAAAAGGTTAAATAATGCTGGGCTTCTCTCCATGGGCAAACAGGGAGAGTCATTGGGGTTGCTGAGTGGAAGGTTGTGTTCTCATATTTTCATTCCTCAGTCAGCATAGAAGATGTTCTGGATTGTTTTGGAGCTTCCAGACGGGGCTTACATAATTCTCACATATTTTGTAAACTGCTTATCATACAGTGGATCTACAAATCATCTGGGGATAAAAATGGGAGACATGGCACTACCTCCCAAAGCATCTACTTTGAGATGCCTTGACAGAAGAGGTGAGAGAGTTGACGGTGTCTTTGAATTCTCTGGTCATTGTGATTTCCAGAAGTCTGGTTCCCCACGAGAAAGTAGACGACAGAATTTTTTTAGATGCACACATAATTGTTCAAAAAATGTAATTTTACTTGATGTTTATCTTTCATCAACCAAAAGAATATATATTTTGGTTATCTTTTCAGTATTTAATTGATGCCATCATCACGAGTCCTCTGCTTGAAAGGACACAGGAAGCACCATGTCACATGGATCCCATCACAATCCCTGAGTAATCCATCACTAGGCAGTGGCTTCACAGTATTCTGATGAAATATTTTTTAAAATTTTTTTTGAGAGAGAACAAGTGGGGGAGGGTAGAGAGAGGGGAAGGGACAGAGAATCTAAAGCTGGTTCTGAGCTGAAAGCAGTGAGTCTGACGTGGGGATTGAACTCACGAATGTGATATCATGACCTGAACCGACTGTGCCACCCAGGTGCCCCTCTGATGAAATATTTTAATTATCCGTTTAGGAAGAAAAGCCCCCAGATACCGGGCTGTACATTGTCGGGGAAAAAAAGACCTGGGTGCATGTTCGTGGGGATTATACTTGTTCACAAGTCTTGATAGTTGGAAGGCAGTTGTACGACACCAGGCTCACAGGATGCTTACGGTAACATCCCACGGAAGAGACAGGGTGGGTGTTACTTGCAGTAACCCGAGTGGGCACATCCTAGGCTCCTAGGGTGAAAGGGCCTGCCCAAGGCACGGTGCTCCTGGAGCACTGCGGCAAGGGGACAACTTCGAGTTGGCCTCTGTCTTTCTATTTTGCCACTGGATTTGTTTACTGGTCTCCTGCGAGGGAAGGAGTATTGGACTCTCACAGGCAACCTGGCCCGAGGGAAACTAGAGTGTTGAACTATCCAAATGTATGTTGATAGCACAGACTTTCATTCTATCAGTTGAAATGGGAACAAACCGATTTCTTCAGCTCCTTAAGTGCATTAGACCCACCTCTAGGCCATAGGGGTTCAAAGCTGAGTGATAGGAGGCCAGCCCGTGGAGCTGAGGGACTGGCCTATGCTAGCTTTTCTGTTTCCCTTTCTTCTACCTCTTCCCTCCTTTCCTCTGTCCTTAAAATATACTTAATCTTATATATTAACACATTTGAGGCTTTGGCACCTAAGGTCATGCTCATTCTCTTGCACTCCTTATCTTCCACATAAAAATACTCCCCAAGAGATGGAATTGAGACGACATTTTAAATACAGGTCCAGCATGTTGTTTGCCTTTAGTAAGTGTTCAGCTTAATTATTTGATTATTAAAGTATTTAAAGGAAGTAATTCGTACAGATATGGGAAAAATACAACCCTGTTGGGGGATTTTCACTTAAGAAGTCACTTTAAATCCTATTTTGGTAAGAATCCTGCTATAGGCAGCCGGGGTAGAAGCTGGACTAGATGACGGATGAATCCTTCTTGCTTAGGGAATCTGCTTGCCAGACGTAGGAATAGCTCTGTCGCTACTCTAGATTCCTGTAGCCACGTACCTTTATGACCATGACCGGTCTAGGGGTACAGCAAATGTAGCAGTGGAATAGAGCCTCCCTCACTTCACGGTGATAGGGAAAATCCCTCAGGTATTCCACCACCTAGACTGGAGGCTTGTGTGTGTTTGCTAACATATGTGAGGTTTGGGGCTGGTTAGCCCATCTCTCATGTCCACAGAGTTCATAAAATCCAACCTGTTACAAGAGACTTTCCTTCCTCAGTAATAGTTCGAGTCCAGAGTGTGGAAATAGCAGTCTCTCTTTTGGCTTTTAATACATAAGACCTTCTGTGCATGTTCCCGGGAGAGTTGATTAGAGACTTCTTTGTAAATTAATGTCCCACTCCAGCCCCATTTTCTGCTTTCCTTGAGGAACACTCAGTGGCTGTACTCATGCAGCAAAGTCAAATTATTTAGTTTTATTATATGCAACATCAGATGAGGAGCTAAAAAGAATCTTTTCCCAGAAGCATCTCTTAACCCCCAGAGTGGAATAACAAGTAGGGCAGTGGACTAGCGAATGGACAGGCATGCCTGCGGTCATCTCAGCCCCTGTGGAAGGTGCGTCAGGCTAGCTACCGATGGGGGAGACATGAAAGTAGATTTGGGACTAGTTAGAAGATTCAAAGCAAGATCAAGAGAGCTGGGATGCTGAATATAAAGTTTTCTTTGAACCTGCTTCAGTAACACATGAAAACATCTGCTAAGACGGGTGGTATTTTCTTCAGGGACTCTTTCCTTATGCTTCTTGCTATTTAGCAATTGTAGGCCCTGGTAATATTTATTAAACTCGTTTGTAATCTAAGTATTCAGAAGGGCATAGGGTATTTTGGGTTTTGGGAGGGGTAGTATCACGGGCAAATGTCAGCATTAGCAGCTGATAATATATATAACTTTTGTCTTCTGTCATTCTAGCACTCTGCCTCACTGTGACTTCTGTCTGTGTTCGCAACTTGATAGCATGTGCCTCATGATTTATACTTACTAAACTTTATTTGTATAAATGTGTGCCCACTTAGCCGTACTTTGGAGGATTGCTAAAACACAGACTGCTGGGCACCACCTCTGGAGCGTTTGGTTCTAGGTCTTGGGGGTGGGGGCAAGAATTGGCATCTCTTAACACATTCCCAGGTGATGCTGATGCTGCTGGTCTGGGGACCACACTTTGAGAACCCTTATCCTAGACATTCACCAATGTATACTACTCCACCAAGAAAGCAGCTGAGTGAAAGAGTGATAACATGATTAATAATGGTAGAGTAATGAGATTTAGTTAAGAGGAAATGTTTTCATTGATCGGAACATATGTATATTTTCCTAACTTTAGTTATAGATAAGTCATGAAGTCTTAATGGAGAACCTCATATTTGTTTTCTACAATTATGTCATTGAATTAGAGGATTCTTCTGCTAGATCAGGCCTTAATAAGCATTTAGCCATCATGATAGAATGTACTTCTTTATGAAAAAAGAGACAGATCCCCACGTTGAGATCTCCAACTTCACTTTTTTAAGTTTTTTTTTTAAGTTTATTTATTTTATTTTGAGAGAGAGTGAGACTGAGTAGGGGAGGGGCAAAGAAAGGGATAGAGAACCCCAAGCAGGTTCTGCACTGCCATCATGGAACCCGACATTGGGCTTGAACCCACGAACTATGAGATCATGACCTCAGCTGAAGTCAGATGCCTTTAACCAATGGAGCCACCCAGGCACCCCTCCACCTTCATTTTTTATTTTAAAGGCAGGGCCAGGAGAAGTGATTGAATAAGAAAACTATGTTAAAGAAGGGAGCTTTTAAGAGGACCAGTTCCCCAAATACAAAAGGAACCATTTTAGTATTTATTCAGCCATCTAATACCCTTAAATTAAATTTAGCCCCAAAGTTGGTTTTAGGCATTCTGAGCCATAGATCTGTACTGATTTTTGGTTTTTTTTGTACCTGTAATGATTTTAATCACCAGCCCCTCATAGTGATTTTAATACATTTACTTGTTTTCCAATTGCAGAGATCCTTTGGTGGTTTAGTTCTTAGACCTACAGGCCTACATTCTTGGGAAATCTGATGCTAGAGGCCGCCCAGTGAAAATGTTGGTAAATGTCAGGTTTTGAAAGTAGTAGCTATTGTAATTAGACAAGACAAGTAATATATGAAAATTGGAGGTGGAAGGGGGAATGATCATTACTTACAGATCCCTGTAAACCCAGAAATCCTACTGAGGTCAACCAAAAAACTATGACAGATTAAAAGAATTTAATAAGGTCACTAGTTACACAATTAATATTAAAAAATCAATAGTTTTGATCTATACTAATACCTACTAGTTAGGAAATATAACAAAAGAAAGAAATACCATTATCTATAGAAATAAGCTTTTATTTATTTTTTATTTTTTAATGTTTTATTTATTTCTAGGAGAGAGAGAGAGAGAGAGAGAGACAGCGTGAGCAGGGGAGGGTCAGAGAGAGAGGGAGTCACAGACTTAAACAGGCTCCAGGCTCCGAGCTGGCAGTCAGCACAGAGCCCGACGCGGGGCTCGAACCCACGAACCGAGAGATCATGACCTAAGNACAGACTGAAACAGGCTCCAGGCTCCGAGCTGGCAGTCAGCACAGAGCCCGACGCGGGGCTCGAACCCACGAACTGCGAGATCATGACCTAAGCGAAAGTCGGACGCTTAACCGACTAAGCCACCCAGGCGCCCCAGAAATAAGCTTTTAAATGTTAACTGAAGGACTTACATGAAGACTTGGTAAATGGAAAATATGTTATATTCTAGGCTAGGATTGTTCTCCTCTCAGTTCATCCACATATTTAAAGCTTCCTTAGTTTTTAAACAAGCCACAGGAAAATTCCTGCAAGTAAGATGACTTACTGCCAGTTATTAAAATTTGGAGGAGTTTAGGGTAATTAAAATATTTTGGTGCCTCACTGATTTTGATGGAGCCAATATAGAAAGTTCAGTACATAAAGAGTTGCCTTGAGTATTTTGTGAAGGGGTGGTTCATATCAGTAGGGAATAGTCACCTGGGGAAAAAATACAGTTGAATTTCTTTCTTCTTATACTAAGATAAATTCCAAATGGGTCAAAAACTTAGAAATTGAAACTAACATGAATAGACATTTATCCAAAGAAGACTTCAGATGAACCACCGACACACGAGAAGATATGTATCATCATTCACCATCAGGAAATTGCAAATAAAAACTGCAATGAGATATCACCTCACCTGTCACAGTGGCTAAAATCAACAACACAAGCAACAACAAGTGCTGGTGAGGATGTGGAGAAAAATGAACCCTCACGCACTGTTAGTGGAAATGCAAACTGGTACAGCCACTGTGGAAGACAGTCTGGAGGTTCCTTAGAAAGTTACAAATAGAACTATACTATGATCCAGCAATCACAGTCCTGGGTATTTACCCAAAGAACACAAAAACACTAATTCAAAGGGATACATGCATCTCCATTTTTATAGCAGCATTGTTTACAGTAGCCAAGATATGTAAGCAGCCCAAGTGTCTATCGATTGATGAATGGATAAAGAGGATGTGATAGGGGCGCCTGGGTGGCTTAGTCGGTTAAGCGTCCGACTTTCGCTTAGGTCATGATCTCGCAGTTCGTGGGTTCGAGCCCCGCGTCGGGCTCTGAGCTGGCAAGCTCAGAGCCTGGAGCCTGTTTCAGTCTGTGACTCCCTCTCTCTCTGACCCTCCCCTGCTCACGCTGTCTCTAAATAAAACATTTAAAAAAAAAAAAAAGGATGTGATATATATACAATAGAATATTACTCATCCATGAAAAAGAATGAAATCTTGCCGTTTGCAATAACACAGATGGAGCTAGAGAGTATAGTCTAAGTGAAATAAGTCGAAGAAAGACAAAATACCATATGATTTCACTCATATGTAGCACTTAAGAAACAAAAACAAGCGGGCGCCTGGGTGGCTTAGTTGGTTAAGTGTCTGACTTTCGCTTAGGTCATGATCTCATGGTTCGTGGGTTCGAGCCCCGCGTCGGGCTCTGTGCTGACAGCTCAGAGCCTGGAGCCTGTTTCCAATTCTGTGTCTCCCTCTCTCTGACCCTCCCCTGCTCATTCTGTCTGTCTCTCTCTCCTAGAAATAAATTAAAAAAAAAAAAAAAACAAACAAAGGGGAAAAAGGAGAGAGACATAAGCCAAGAAATAGGCTCTTAATTATAAAGAACAAAGTGATGGTTGCCAGAGGGGAGAAGGTGGAGTGACGGGGATTAAGGAGTGCACTTGTGATGAGCACCTGATGATACGTTCAAGTGTTGAATCACTATATATACACCTGAAACTAATATAACAGGTTATATCAACTGGAATATATTGGAATATATTATGTTAACTAACTGGAATTAAAATAAAAACATAGAAAATGAAACTATAGGGGTACCTGGCTGGCTCAGTCAGGGGAGTGTGTGGCTTCTCATCTCAGCGTTGTGAGTTGGAGCCCCACGTTAGGTGTAGAGATTACTAAAAAGAAAATCCTTAAAAAAAAAAAAAGAAAAAATGTAAGACTGATGTTTTTAACGATCTTGGAATGGGGAAGACTTTTTGAAACGCAGTTCAGAATTAAAGAAGAGAAAATATCAGTAAATTTGACTACATTAAAAATTTCTGCAGGGCAAAAATTGTACATGTACACACACACACACAGATAATATAAAGTCAAAAGAGAAATGATGAACTTGGGAAAATATTTGCAACCCATGTAACAAAACCTAATTTCCCTTCCATATAAAATGCTCTTGCAAATCAGTGAGAAAAAGACCAACAGCCTAATAGACAAATGGATAAAGCCCAGGAACAGGCAGCTCATAGAAAAAGAAATGTAAATGACTTATAAACACAGGTAAAGATACCCAAGCTTACTCTTAAGTACAGAAGCCCAATTGAATACCATTTTTCACTTATCAGAATGACAAAGATCCAAAAATTAAATAGTAAGTCATGTAGGTAAGGATGTGGGGAAAGGAATACTGACATACACTGTTGATGGGTGTGAAAACCAGTATGCCCTCTTCAGACCACAATTTGGCAACATCTACCAATATTTGAAATGAATATGCCATTTGACTCATGAGTTCCAATTTGGGTATGTCTCCTTATTAGATGTACAGTACTTGCAGGTATTGTCAAAGGTAATGTACAGAGATATTCTTTGCAGTGTTACTGGTAATCGTGAGAGACTGAAAACAACCTAATTGTTGATCAGAAGAGGATTAGTTGAGTTATTACAATCGTACAGTAGAATTCTGCGAAACTAGTAAAAAGAATCTTGTAGGTTCATATGTACTTATAAGGTGTAATTTCCTCCACTTTTAAGAGTGAAACAAGCTTAAGAAGAGTATATATGAGGCACCTGGGTGGCTCAGTCGGTTAAGCGTCCAACTTCGGCTCAGGTCATGATCTCATGGTTCATGGGTTCAAGCCCCGCGTCGGGCTCTGTGCTGACAGCTAGCTCAGAGCCTGGAGACTTCTTCAGATTCTGTATCTCCCTCTCTCTCTGACCCTCCCCTGCTCACGCTATCTCTCTCTCTCTCTCTCTCTCTCTCTCAAAAATAAATAAAACATTAAAAAAAAAAGAAGAGTATATACGATACATTTCTACTTATGTTTTTAAAAAGACGGGGAGAGTAGGGGTGCCTGGCTGACTCAGTACAGCATGTGACTCATCGTCTCAGAGTCGTGAGTTCAAGCCCCATGTTGGATATAGAGATTACTTACTAAATTTTTAAAAAGGGGAGAGAGTTCATGATATAACAAAATTTTTACTTAACCCATTATATCTAAAACGTTGTTTTAATATATAATGAATGCTAAAAACGTTTTGTATTGTCTTTTTTGGACTGTCTTTGAAATTTGCTTTATGTTTTACACTGGCACCACATCTCAATTTGGACTAGCCACATTTGCATGTATTCTTTTTTTTTTTTACATTTACTTATTTTTGAGACACAGAGAGAGACAGAATACAAGTAGGAGAGGGACAGAGAGAGAATGAGATGCAGAATCTGAAGCAGGCTCCAGGCTCCGAGCTGTCAGCACAGAGCCCGACATGGGGCTCGAACCCACAAACCGTGAGATCATGACCTGAGCCGAAGTCGGACGCCTAACCGACTGAGCCACCCAGGCTCCGCTGCATGTATTCAGGAAGCACGTATAACTCCTGGCTCCTATGTTAAGCAGAATAGGTGTAGAGAGTGAAGGGTGCTGGGCTAGAATTTCAGAGACCCAGGTGGCCCTACAGCCAATTGCTATGACAGTGTACAAGGCATTCACTTTTTCCTGCGCCTCATTTTCCTCCAGTAGAATATGAAGGATTAGACTAGAACTCTAAAGTCCCTTCCAACTTTAATACTTAGGGTTCAAATATATTATTTGATAGTATTTATCATACTCAAACATGTAATTGTGTTTTCTTTCATAGACCCAATTCTCACCACTCCTGAAATTCTCTTACTGTTGTAGGGACTCTATTGTTACTGCTAGAGTAAATTTCCTTGTTTATTGGGTTCTTTAAAAGAAGAATGCTAACTCCACTGCCTATGTCATGTAAACCAAGTAGAGTTGGTCAGTTCTGTTAGTAGAATTAAGTCAGGTTTGAGGCTTTGCTAATTGTAATGCTGTATGGAGAGCTTGGAAAGAGTAAAAAGAAAGTCACATCAACAGAATTTAAAGAAAGAGTAGATATTGAAGGGGAAAGTTGAGAGACAAGTATTT
The DNA here is from genome assembly GCF_003009895.1 of Hyaena hyaena. Taxonomy (NCBI): domain Eukaryota; kingdom Metazoa; phylum Chordata; class Mammalia; order Carnivora; family Hyaenidae; genus Hyaena; species Hyaena hyaena. Next base: position 708,765 of record NW_024081242.1, on the reverse strand, counting down.
AAGGAACAGTTCTCTGTATAAAATTCATTCTTCAGAAGATAACAACCAGTAGTCTTTGAATAAGAGAGAAGGAGAATAATATGGACATTGGATCTCAACCATGACTACACATTAGAATAACTTGGGGAGGTTTTTAAATTCTCCATGCCCGTTCTGTACCTCAGAATGGTGGTTTTCAAAGCGTGGTCCCCAGACCAGCAGCAGCAGTATCACCTGGGAGCTTGTAAGAAATGCAAATTCTCGGCCTTATCCGGAAACCTACTGAATTGGAAACCCTGGGGCGATGTCCAGCAGCCTATGTTGTAACGCTCCCCTGGTAAATCCAATATGCAGTCAGAGTTGAGAATTCTAGAGCAAGAAGGTTTCCAGGGCAGCGATAGCAGGTGGCTTTCATGTAGAGTGCCAGCTTTCATTCTGTATCGGCCATAGGGATGGAATTGGAGATGCAGTGCAATTTGCCTGCTAGGTATTTGCCATCCCTCATTTCGGGATTTGGGTAGTTTATTGGCATTATAGGAGGTTGGATGGGTTATAGGATGGTGTGTTTCACAAATAGAAGTCAAGTGTTATATCCAGTCAGCAAAAAAAAGAGAGAGAGAGAGAAAAGGGAATAAAACAGGAAAAAGGGAAAAAAACCACACTGGAACAGAAGACACAAAAGGCTGAGCAGGAGGGAACAGTATACTAGGTAAAATGTTATGCGTGAAGAAATTCCAGCTAGATTACAAAATATTTCATTTATATATGAGTTTCTTAAAGAACTTCAAGTGTCATGGGGATTTTAGGCCCACTTTATGATCTATCATCAGTTCTGTTTGATCAAAAAGTACCGAAGGCTTGTTCAACCCTTTATCACTTGGCATTAAAGGATACATTTCCTCTTAACATTTAGACTTTTGATAGGAATGCACTTAATACAGGTATGGTAAATTCCAAATGAACTGAACCAGGAAATAAAATATATTTTCCAAGTGTAAAGAGGTTGTCACTGACTGAGAAGGAGTTAATATGTCACATTCTTTTGATTTCCACTCCTCGGGAGAAATCACAGCATCTGTAATTTTGGAGGCATATTCTGAAGAATGTTATATTGTGATTTCTCCAAGCTGAATCTTAGAGATCTGCCTGGGAGTTCTCAGCCCTGACAAAATAAGAATGGACCCATTATAGGAGCAGCTTCATTTGATTTTTCAGAACTTAGGGGAAATATGCAGATCATCTCAGAGACTCCTTCTGCTCTGCCTTGTGGGAAGGCGGATGAAGGCAGGCAGGCTGTTCTGTGTTGCAGGAGCATTTAGAGCTTCTTATTCTTTGAGATCTCGGCAGTATAACTTCGACAAGCCCTTTCTGTGTATATTTTTCTTTTCTCTTCCCAAAATATCCCATTTTACATAGGAGGGTCAATTTTGATAGTTTCGAAAAGCTAGGCGTTATAGCAGAATTTGTTCCTCTGGGGGCGGGGGGGGTGGGGGGACACGCTCCTTTACTATGCAGTAGAACCTGCCTGTCGTACCTGGGTAAAAACAATTCTGATAGAACTTTTCCAATCATCACATTTATTACAGAAAAGATTAGCCGACTATTTGTGAGACTGTTTACCTACTAAAAATACGATTTTGATTTTTGTATTAATGTCGTGCTCAGTTTATATTTTTAGCTTGTTTCGTGAATTGGGCTCTGCGTATTAAGTGGTTTTCAGCACACTGGTAATACTGTTCAACGTCTTCCTCAAATAGCAAGCATGCATTTCAACGGCTTTTGGACAGAACCACAGTTAATACTTTATTTACAGGAAAAATGTGTGGTTTTTTAAATTATTAGTTTCTCATCTTTCGTTTTGGCATTTACATTATGCAACTTCATCTCGGCACGTAGACTTACCTTGTATTGCCAAAAGGAAAGAAGTGGCTGTTCTGCAAAGCTAAATAGTTTTGACTTTATTGTCTGCCTTGAAAGAGCTGCTGATACCAGAAAAATGCCGTCTCATCATTGGGCCTGGGGTGTCCAAAAGAGGCAGGAACCAAATGACGGTAGCTCTCTCTCTGCCCTGGCCCTCTCCTCTTTTCTCTCCGTTTTCATTGCCGTGAAGAGCAGGAGAACAATATTCTGCAATTAAGGATTCCATTAAGTTGAAGAAAAGAGCAAATGGGGGATGTTTGTTCTCCAAGCTGAAAAAATTTCTCTGGGGGGGGTCGATAGGGGTAGTGGTATAGAGAGAGGTGGGTGGAGAGACGAAGTCAGGGCTGTTTGTTGAATATACTGTTAAGGACTGTTACCATCCTAATTAATCAAGTTAGAAATTACAGCTGTAGTCGGTTTCCCCCCAATTCTTGTTATCAATTTTCTTCTCTTTTGAGACAAAGCAAATATAAATTTTGTGTTCATTTGTCATTCGTTCTTTGACTTCAGCATCTCTGAAAATAACAATGTAGCACAAAAGCCCAGTATTTACCTAGTTGTAATGTGGGTTGCCATGGTGTTTTGCAAATTATTGCAATTATGTTCACCATGCGAGTCGCCCTTGGTAACTGGCGAAAAAACTGATAATCCTGTTTTGAACAAAAGGTCAAATTGCTGAATAGAAAGTCTTGATTAACTAAAAGATGTACAAAGTGGAATTATTTCCTACCATTCAGAAATAGTTCTTGATCGGGTTTGGGGGAGGGGGTGAGTAAGTACATCTGATTACTGAAGTACAAAGCATTGAAAGGATGTTGTCTTGAGCCTTTCATGTAGTCTTAATGGTGGCTTTTTTGTCAAATTTACCCATTTGCGGCATTGAAAGAGGCAGCTGCATTTAAGCTGGAGAGACGGTGCTTTTTCAAGAGTTCAGTGCAAGGAAAGTTCTCAGCAGTATCTGCAGTTTACTAGTAGCCCCTGGTCTATTAAAACTGATGTGCCGCATTTGAGCCCATTGCTCTCGGTACTTGTGAACCCCTCTGGCTGATGATCTAATAAAGTGCTCTTACTGGACAATCTCTGATCAGCTACTTAGAAAGGAGCTTGGAGGAGGGGTGGGAGGGACACCCTCACAGGCAGTCAGACTTGGTGTAGGCCAGACAAGACTGGAGCAAGTGGCCAAACTGAAAGGTTTGTCCCGATGATAGTCTGTGCTAAGCGGTGATTACGGTTTTTCTTCCAGAAGGAAATCTTAATTTTATTCAAAGTTGACTAAGACAAGATTAGAAATGTCTTTTTGAAGTTTAAAAATCCTTTGTAGATTTGTTTCTAAAATTATGGGCATCCAGAATATGCACAATCCTACATTTATGGAAAACCAAAAGTTTCCCAGGTTACAGCCAGAGGTCAGATGGATTTTATCTCTTCTGGATCTGGCAGAGCGTCTGGGGGGGGAGTGAATTTTGAAGGCAGGGGGTCTCTTCTTTTCTTAATGGCCACCTGAAAAATCAGTTCTCAAAACTTTTGAGAGTGTGTGAAAGTGGCATGAAAGGAAAGCAAACCTTAACAAGTTTGTGGGTTTACATTCTACATCACCTAGCAACCCCCTGGCTCGGCCAGATCTCTTGTCTACCCTTAGTTCTGTTTACAGACTATTCACACGGCCCTTCGAAACCATGAAAGATATTCAGTTTCATTAGTACCATTCTCAAGGAGAAAATAATTAAAGTTAAATGAACAAACATTGCCTGGTGATGATTTGAACTCCATTCTAATTTTAAGATGCCCTTTGAGGCTCTTACATAGATAGTTTAGTTTTAACGTTTGTTGTTCAGTACCCAGAGCCTTATCACATTAAACCATACCAATAAATTACTAGCCTGCTAACAAACAAACAATAAAAATTACTTTTAGCTAGACTTCAGCAAAGAAAAACTCTGCTAATAATAAGGTTCTAGACATGCCCACGTGATTGAATTTTTATTTTGATTCCTACCCTAGACATCTGAGTTTATCCGTATATAGGCAGTGGAGGGGGCGTGGGGAACAAAGCACTTCTGTTTAAAACGGATTTATAACCTTCCTTCAGAGATCTAACATCATAAAGAAAAGTATTCAAATCATATTCCATGGAAGGCTGTGTGCATTTTAGTGAGTGGCTTAGTTTAATAAATGATTCTACTACTTCTAATACATGCGCTGCCACTTTCTACTTGGGAACTGCTTATGTGCCTAAATTGACCTATTTTTGAAATCTGAATTAGTAAAAAAAATTTTTTTTAAGGAAAAAATTTTTTCATGTGCCCTCCCCCTTTTTTTTTCTTATAAGCACGTTCCCTGAGATTTCATCTTGGTAACAGCCAAACACATGAGAGAGCTCAAAATATTTTTCACATGTATTAGTGATTTGATTAGATTGAATGCTCTTGGCAAAACTGCCTCTTCCTTCATTTATAACAGCTTTCTAATTATAAACACAATACGTGCTTGCTGTAGAAAATTCAGAAACTACAGAAACAGAAGAACAACCACCTACAGACAACCTATGATGACTTTTTTGGGTAGTTCCTTCCAGTCTTTTTTTTTTTCCCCCTGTGTATATAGTGATGAAACTAAGGCTTGAGCTTGCTTTTGAGGTTTTATTTGTTAGTGTGTGTTCATACCAAAGGTGATGTTTTTTTCATCATTGAAGACTTGAGAGGCAGGGGCAGAGGTACAAGTAATGAACAGTTTTTCTTAGAGGCGCTTCGTCACTATAATATTAAGGTAAGTAACAGAGTAGCCATTTTACCATCTCATTCCACTTGATTCTCTCCTCCTTTTCCTTGTTGAAATGTCTGTATTCCTTAACTGACACATTCATTTATAACCATTCACGTTGGAAAGTCGGACATTCGTCGCAGTTGGAATATTACATCCCCAAGTCACTTGTAGCTTCACATGGGGAGGGAAAAAAAAGTCTTTTATGAAAAGATTTGTAATACAATAGAGATTAATAGAATGTGAGGAGGAAAATGCTTTCAGTTTCTCATGTGAAGTGAAAGCAGGGCAGCCTGGAAATCTTGTATTCTTACTATTTGTATTTTCTTAGATCTCTAACATCCACAGTACATGGCTGGGTCGCATGAGCTCTTTGTGCTTTGTTGACAGTTGACAGACAAAGCAGAATTATTCCTGAAGCAAGGTACTGTGTACTTAGTTGTGACCTATTATAGCCTACGAATGTCGCTTGCTTTTGAGTTGGATGAATAGGGAGAGTATTTTGTAGAATAAGCTTGAATATACTAAGAGAGATTTTAGCTGCCCGTACAGAAAGGTACATGTCCTCCATTAAGCTCCCCCACCCCCACCCATGTAATTTTCCTTATAAAATCATTTTAAGTATATTTTCCCCAGTTGCTTGCATGGAGACAATTTTAACTGTTCTAGTATTGTCCTACAGTGGTAAAATAAAATTGCTGGTAATTGTTGGCTTTCTCTGCTCACAGTATAGCAGGAGAAGATGGCTTGCATGGGGCTCTTTAATGTACCTCAGGGACATCTTCTGATTCTCAACCTCTGATTGCAAATTAAAATAACAAGGCTGTGGTATTGGATTTGATGTGAGGCAAAGCAGAGCAACTTGCTAATTTATCATGTAATATACAATTGCTGAGGTTGGGAATTTGTCCACTTGTGGTGCTATTCTGTGTGTTTAAATGAGGACCACTGTTTGCATCTAACCTATCATAACGGTTTGGGAGTGCTCCATTATCCTTTCAGCAAACTGATGGCAGAGTCTGGGCCTCACACAAATGATAAGATCAATAAGTTTCAAATAACTTGGATGAAATGACATGTGACTGTTCATTTAAAGAGATATCTTACTTTAAAAATCAATTTTGGCAATATTTAAAATTCTTACATTGACTGACGAGGCACTTTCGACTTCTGCTTTGTTTGATAATTTGGTTAAAAATATTTTTGTATTAACTTCAGTGAATAGTTAGTTTATATATGTCTTTTTCCTGATTTGCTCTTTCGTCTCCTACCATGGCACCTCTCTGAGACTTAATAATCGCTCTTTGACAGGCTGGCATGCTGCAGTGTAGAAGATTTCACTTTAAAAGCAAAATTAGGTTCCTGTTAAAACTTCCCCTGGAGATCTTAGGAAAATTTTCTCCCAGTTTTGGGTGCAAATGTGGGTCAGAAAGCAATTTGTTTTTTGATATTTCTGGAAATCCCAAATCACAACATGTCATTCTTCAAAAGCAGCTGTGGGCCCATACTGTGCACTGTCTATAAGACCCATTTTATACTGGGGATAATTCTGTGACAGAAAAATGTGACTGCAAGGGAACCCCAGAACATTTGTAAATGGTTTTGGGTGAAAAGAAGATCTGGTTCTCATAGTGCGGACAGTTTGGGTCGGGGAGCAGTTAATGGCTATTATGGAAAACTAGTAATGATGTGATGAACTCTGTAAGAGCACGTATCCTGGCACACATCGCCCTGTGCTGCTGTTGTTGCGCTCTTGGAGAGCCATTACAGTTTCAACTAAATCATACGTCAGTGCATTACTGGGGAGTATTGTGTCTTGAAAATCTCTAGTCCTGAAATAAAGCAAGGACCCATTCCTCTTCCCTCACCATCCATTCTGCCGTCTACAACTTCAAATCTAGTACAGTTTTGCCAGGAAAGACATGGAAAGTTAACTTGTGTTGACTACACAGTTCTCTTATTTTGCGGTCACACTGAGAAGCACCTCCACCTAATCTGACCAGTTATCCATCATCGTAGCTCTCCATTTTTGGTAACACCAGGTGGAAACTGACCAGGCTCTTCCCTGCTTGGAATAGTGCGTCTCCACCAGTACATCACCCGCTGTAGCCCAGCACTGATGTTCTCCAGTACTGGAGGCGTGTGTAGGGTAATAACGATAGCTTACATTTAATGAACATTGCTCTGGGCTCTGAACAACTCTAATAGAAGAAGTATCATTACCTCCTGTTTTGTAGATGAGGAAACTGAGGCTCAGAGGAAAGTTCAGTGACTAATGTAGAATTACCCCATAATAACTGAGTGGGCAGAAGCTGCGTTCAGAGGCGCCTAGGTGGCTCAGTTGGTTAAGCTTCCGACTCCAGCTCAGGTCATGATCTTGTGGTTCGTGGGTTCGAGCCCCGCATCGGGTTCTGTGCTGACAGCTCAGAGCCTGGAGCCCGCTTTGGATTCTGTCTCCCTCTCTCTCTACCCCTCCCCTACTTGTGCTCTCTCTCTCTCTAAAATAAACAAATGTTTAAAAATTTAAAAAAAAAAAAAAGCTGCGTTCAAGTGCACTTTTTCATAACTTCGTTTCTGCATTCTTCATTGAGTGTGAACCTTTGCACAAAGGGAGGACACTACCAGATCCACAGTGGGTCATCTCCGAGGCCTGAGCTTCCAGTTAGGGAAGTAAAATAAGATTGTTCAGGTAAAGTGCAGAGCATTGTATGCTCAGTGGCACCAGGATAGAGGGAGGAGTCCCTGGACAGTGGGGAAATTTCACAGGAGAAGAATGGAAGTAATGCTCAAGGACTGGCCATTTTACGCAGAGATTCTATAGTGTGAGCCAAGGCAAGGAGTTGGCAGTAGGCAAAATGTGGTGGGGCAGTGAGAAAACAAATCCAGTGGGGTGTAGGGTTTGGGTAAGGGAATGTGAGAAAGGGGGATGGGATGAGGCTGGAAGGAGTTGAAAGCCAGACCAAAGCATAACTTTCCTGTGGAAGGCTTACCACTGGGGGGAAGGGAGTAGAGGGCCCTAGGGAAGCTACGCTCGGCAAGTCTTTACACTGGATGTGGGAGAGAATGGAGTTGGGGAAACCAGGTAGGAGGCTATTATAGTAGGTCGACTTTGAGGTCTGGGCTTTGGTAGAGTTGACGACAATGGGAGTGTAAGGCCACTGGATGGATTTGGTGACTGATTGGAAGCGGGAGAAAGACCCACTGTATGTGTGATTCATGGGTATGATAATGGTGCATTTTTCTTTCTCCTGGGAATTTTAGACCCTTATTCTTTTCTATACGTTTGCTCCTTTGTATTATTTAATTGTTTGTTTTCACTCATTTATTCAGAAGATCTTTTGTTTGAGTGCCTTCTCTGTACCACCTATCCAGGTCTGGATCATTTCCATGTGTGCATCCTTCTAAAAACACAAATGTACACAAGAGAATAAGTTTGTGCTTAAGGTGCAGCTACCAGGAACGCCTCAGTTACAAGTGGAAATCGATCCCTTTTTAGCATGTGCAGACAGAAACCATTTTAGTTGAGACCTCAGAAATATAATTTAGCAATCAGAACCAATCAGCATTTGACACAATTTCGTACACAATGATTTCAAGGAATTAGTGATGCTGAAACCAAAGTAACAGGTGACAGATCTTTGCGTATTTTGGTAAAGATTTATTTTGCTACTGGACAGGCTGGCTTCATGTCTTTTGAACCCTCTACTTATAAATGTGGTTAAGGTAGGCATCTGAAAACTTAATGACCTTATTCCTGTTGGTTGTGACGATTTGGCATTTACTTGTGGCATTGCATAGTAAAATGACATGTTGCGTTGGCAGGGCCCCTTAGGGTGGTTTTGGGGGTTTTCACAAAAACCAGCCCTTCTTAGAGGTTGCACTTCCAAAGAACTACACTTCACTGCATTTTTTTGCCATTGACTTGCCAATGTAACTTTGGGCTGTGAGTGTTTTCCCAGCACAGGAAATAAAAATAAGCTCAGTTTTGTGTTTGTGAGTGATGCTTCAAAGTGAATTTATTCAGTGCTACTTACTTGTATTTGCTTTGTTTTTTATCACCCATTAAGGGCATAATTCAGTATGCAGTCTTGCAACTAAGATTGGCCCCATCATGGAATATTTTCACAGGCTCAGCCTACTTAATTTTAACAACATAGATGTTTCTTTAAAGGTAGATACAGCATAGTCTGTTAATATTTACTGGGGGAACAAAAGGTTAATGAAAATGTACTTGACAAAGCCAAATGGAAGCAAAGCAGGTATTGAATATGATTAAGGTCTCTTTCCCTCACAGAAAAGTTTTGTTTAAAATAAACCATGACCAGAAGCTTAATTATCAAAATAAAACAAGATGAATCAAGAGTTACAGGCTTCTAATATTGTTTTGTAGCCCCAGTTCCCTTCACACAGTTATCAGCATGTGTAATTTCCATGCATAATAGCACTAGTTATTGTTGTCATTTGTAAAGGGAGATTAACAGATAGTAAGTACAAACAAACCCAAATAAGTACTGAATAGAGAGGTGACAAAGAAGAAAAGACCTCTTTAATGTTAATTATAACTGGTGGGAAGTCTAGACAAATTATATTATCTGTTTTCTATATGATTTGAAAGGACATTTAGTTAGTACCTGTGTCAGAAATAGAGTTAGGTGTTTGCTTTAGAAACAGGTGAGGTGACAATTTAGCATCTCTGTGGTTGGCAGCTCACTAGTGAGTCATGAAGTTGTAGTAAATTGATGGAATCAAGTTTCCAAAACATCAAGAGAACTTTGAGCTTTTCGAATGGTATCTTTTAAAAATTAAAAAGTAACTTTAACTTCTGGGTTCTGCCCTAATAATTAGTAATTTATTGTCTCAAAACATGATGGTGGTTCCCTGTCCACTTGGTTTTCTCAAATTGTGTTTATAAACTGTGGTTGGCATTATTAGCTGGTAACTATTCCAAAGTGTGTGAAGCCTCAGACAACGACTATAATGGAGCAAAGCCAAATGAAAGATAAAGGGCTAGTCCAGTCCTGCATTTTTCATACATGGTTTGCTTGAATTCTACTGTTTCCTTTATTAATGTGCCTAAACGGGTACTTCGGGAAACAGCCAGTCTCACCGTTATTATTTATAGGCTGCATTTAAAATTCAGTACCTGCTGCTGTCGGCATACTCTCTCCCTGTATCCCCCATGACCATGACACGCTAAACAAGCCAACGTGTCTAGTTTCCTTCATTCTTAGGGGCCGTTGCTTGTGAACTGTGCTCTTCACAGTGTTTTTGAAGGAAACATAAATATGTCATTAAATGCACCTGTCTATTGTAAAGGCATCTGAGTTTCAGAAATATTAAAATGTGTCCTCACATCCAGAAAATGGAGCTACAAGCCCTAAGAATTGGAACAAATAGTTGCCAGTGACTCAGAACTATGGTGGTAGTAGTTTTTCTCAGGTAGGTAGGATCCACACTACTCCATCCCTTTTCCATGTTGTTGGGCATTCATGGTTGGTACCGTACAACTTGGTTCTTAAAGCCAAACCTTACTGAGTTGTTTTTCATGTGGGCGTGAACCTCGTGTTCCTATTTAGGTTGTCATTTCCTAAAACTCTGTACCTGGTGCTTCTTTGGCTACTCCCTGTAATATTTAATGTAATTCTGGACACATATTAAAGGTTTTATAAGGACTCCTTGAGATCCTCTGTCTGAAAATTTTAAATATTAAAATAGTTCGGTGTATTGATTGAAGATAGGAATGAAGTTCCCTGTGAATGTATCGACTAGATGAATTTTATAATCTTCAAAGGTAGTATATTTTCTTTTAGTCGAAATATTCTACAATATAGTTTCTTTGGATGTAAAAGCCATAACTGGAACTGAACTGATTTTTGGTGCTCTCTTTTGAGTCTGGTTGTAGTTTCTTCCACGAAGAACCTATTCTGAGGAATGAGGTCACACAGCACAACAATGAGTGAGGACATCCCACAGATTTGTATTAAAGCCACGTGGCAGTGTTAATAAGTGGCAGATGAAGGTCCCCGATTTAACTAAGTGACATTTGTGTATATAGTGCTCTTATCTAGGGGGTAAAGACCATCGCTCATTCCAGACAAGGGGAACGGGGTTAAATGGAGTCATTGATTGTTTCCTTCATCACATTGCACTCTCTGCCTAAGTGACCTTTCCTGCTTCCTCCACCTACCAAATTTCTACTCAGTCTTCCAGACCAGCTCCAAAGTTGTGCCTTTCCAAGTACTCCAAGGTGCAAAGACAGTCGGGTCCCAATTTCCTCTCACCTGGGTGGGAGCACTAAGCAACAAGGGAACAGCCCTGTTCACCTTTGCACCACAGCCCTTCAGCCTGCTTTGCTTAGCCTTCTTATGCCGAACACGCGGAGCGCTAAGCCCACAGACCCTGGGGCCTCCCTGAGAACACCTGAGCTTTGCTCCTCCCCTTGTGCGGTTCTGTCTCCCTTGTTCAGCAGATATGTTTTATAGCAAGCATGATACTAATTTAAGATAACGCGTGTTGTCACACCTCTAGGAGAAAATTCAAACAAGGGCAGCAGGAGAAGGTAATTGAAGAAGGAAAGTGAGAAGAGAGTCTAAAGGCCAGAGCAGTGGGCAATGACTCGGACCCCTGAGAAAGAGTGGTCAGTCGAGATTGTCCTTGAAAACATTGCAGCCGGTTTTATGCCTCAGAAAATGTGTATAGAAGAATCTGCTTTCATTTTAATTAATTGCTTACTTTAAGTGTGTCTTTGATGCGGTGCACAGCTCTCAGCACGCTAAATGTATTCCATCATGACAACCTGTAAAGTGGGTACTGTTGTTGGGCCCATTTTACAGAGAAGGAAGCTGAGCACAGCATTTTAGCCACTAATCAGTGAGCTGTTGGGAAAGTCATTAATTTCTACATGGTATACTTTCCTTTAGTAACAGTCTTTACTAATGCCCGAAAATCCATCAATTTACATTCTGTGTGTAATCTTATAAGCGTTTACTGTGAGGTTTTGCTGTGAGCGTGCGTCGGGGGTAGATATTAAGAAGAAAGGAAGACTATCTCTTGGAATCTTTTTTTTTAACTTGACAAGTTTCCTGAGTGTGTTAAGGTTGAGACATAGGTCTAAGTGACATGTCAGGGAAAAAAGGTAAGGAACTATTTCATAATCTCTTAAGGAAGGTTGGGATGAAAGGAACCTATGTTGATAACGAAGGAGGTTTTTACTTGCCTTTGTTTGATGGTGGTGATAAGACTCCAGTGTTCTCTCTTCCGCTCTGCAGGGCTGGTTGATGTGCGAGGAGCCGGCGTGTCGAAATCGAACTCGGCGCCTTCCTCTTCACTTCTCTCGAAACGGGCCTCTTTGCCAAGTCTGCATGAAAGCTACGCTTCAGCCAGAGGTAACAGTCACGTGATGCTAAAGAGCTGTGTAGGGGGGTGAGGGTCTGCGGTCGCCTGCTCTGGGGGGGCACATTTGTGCTCTTTGCCCTCTGGAGCCACCCTACTACCACACCCATGTGTTTTTACAAATTCTGACTTCACAGAGATAAATGCTTGATTTTTTTTTTCACCTCATGAACAATACTGTATTTCTGTCTAAAAGAGAAACTAACGAGTTCTCATAGGAATTGCTCTGATTTCCCTGGTGGCCACTTTACCGTGACACAGAAGAGACTGCTTTGGCAGAAACCATCATTCTCTAGATTAGGGCAGAACTCCTTTAGTGAGGGCCAGAAAACCTCCCAAACCTGCGCCCTAAAGGGTTCATTGCATTTGTGTGGGTTCCGTTGTTTCTAAGGGACTGCGTAGGTGAGCAGCTCTCTACCTCAGTAGGTACACCTGATGGAGGAGTTCAGCTTGCGTTAGTGACTCCCAAGTAAAGGGCGCATAGTCTGGAAACACTGTGCTTATAATTAAGATGCTTTCCTTCTGTTGCCCCCTTGGAACATCTTCAACCCAAGTGGCATTTCACTAACTGTAGGGAGAGGAATATTTGAAGGTGTTCATTGCAGAGAAGGTTTGGTGATCAGGTACATCTAGCAAACTCTGGCCTGACCAGAGTTAAACAAGCTTATTGCACATTGAGAACCTGTAAAATGATAATGTGCAGTCAGTCTCACCAATACAGGGCTGTAATGTGCCTCACTTTCCATATTTGTCTGGCCTGGCGATCTGTAAAGATTTTGGTGAGAAGAAAGTGGGAATGGAGAACCTGTTACTTATTCTACTTTTTTTTTTTTTAAACACCAAGGCAGAGTTCTATAATCAAGTCTTGACTTCAGATCTTTTCATTGAAAAGAGTTGGTATGGGCTGGTTTTAGGAAAATATTTTAAAGTTCTTATGGCTTTTAATTTTAAGGTAACAGATCATTTCACAAAATTTGGTGAGAAGTCAGGAGCTACAAATGGCTACTACCGGTATTGTCTGTTCCCTTGTTCTTTTGCATTGCTGTGTGTTTTGTTTTGTTTTTTTTTAACATGGTTTCACTCATGTTGAAAATAGGCTTTTGTATCACGTTTATCTTTTGTCAAGCCTCTGTGTTGTTACATCATTTTCAGTATCAAATCCAAATTAACCATTTCTCTTGTTGGGCATTTTAGACTACCTTTGCTCTCTTTATTAGAAAATTGTGATGACTCTTCCTGCCTACATTATTTGTTGTTATTTGAAATATTTTTGGAGGATAAATTCTTAACCGACAGTGTATATCAAGGTGCCTAAATACAATATGGTCATGATTCATTTTGCCACACTGCTTTCTTAATGGGTTATCTCACCTTAAACGGTAGCCAGTATTTGATGAATGTGTGGGTTTCACCACTCCTTTTGTAGCATTTGACGTTATCATTATTTTTAACTAATTTGGTAAGTATAAAATGTTCCTTGCCTTATTTTGTATATCTTTGATAGTTAGCAAAGTACAATATAATTTGTTTAACAAAAATATGGGACACGTAGTGAGAATTAGCTCTTGTACTGAGTTGGTCCCGTCCCAACCAGCCCTTAGATTAGCAGGTGCAGGAAGAGAACAAAAGTATACATGTAGTGTGACTCATCACTCCACTCGTAGACTGTAGGGGAATCGCCTTGCTTCATGAACCATTGCTGCCTTTGAGACCTTTTAAGCAGCTAGCTCATCAAGTCAAGCTCAATGAAAGCTGAATTGCTTCTTAGAAAGTCAGCTGGTTTTATAATTCCATTCTTGGTGAGAGAAAGTAAAAGGAGAATGGATGGCTAGCAGATTGATAACCTTCCAGTAAACACTGATGATGTTATTGATAGGTTATCATTTCTCATGTAGTATCTTTTTTTTTTTTTTTTTAATGAATGAGCCAACACTGGCATTTTGAAGTACTTTTTTTCCCCTTCATATCCTTGACCTCATAATGGTGACATTTTAGGCAGGCATTTACCCAGGTTATCAGTTACTTTTGCCAGGGAGGACCTTTAATAGCATAGGGTCATATTGCATGGGCCATATTCCTGCTCGGAATGTGACCGTTTAGGATACCTGGAGGTTCAGCACATCCTGGTTGGTGATACACTCTGTAACTGTTCCTTACAGGGACCTTGACAGTGGGCCTGGGCCAAAGCACACTCTTAGGCATTCCATTTGGAATTGCTAGGGATGAGTTGAGCATTTCTTTTCTTTCTTTTTTTTTTTTTTAATTTTTAAAAAATGTTTATTTCTGAGAGAGAGAAAGAGAGAGAGATAGCATGAGCAGGGGAGGGTCAGAGAGAGAGAGGGAGACACAGAATCTGAAACAGGTTCCAGGCTCTGAGCTAGCTGTTAGCACAGAGCCCGACACGGGGCTTGAACCCACAACCATGAGATGATGACCTGAGCCAAAGTCGGACGCTTAACCAACTGAGCCACCCTGGTGCCCTGAGTTGAGCATTTCTTAATTCTGTTGATGAGGTTCCTGGGCTTTCCTAGTAAAAGGAAAAAGCTGTATTTTTCCAGAGACCGTTGCATAGAAACTCCAAAATCAGTGGTAGAATGGATAGGATCATTGTACTTACTCCGTGGTTTTCTAAAGTGTCTATTTTGCAGGACTATGCTTATTTGAGCCTTTAGTTCTAGGGTGCTTATCTCAATCATACATTACTTTCATTTAATAATTATTAATTGAGGGTCACTTGAATGGCTCAGTTCTTTAAGCGTCCAGCTCTTGATTTCAGCTTAGGCCATGATCTCATGGTTTGTGAGTTCGAGCCCTACATCAGGCTCTTTGCTAACAGCATGGAGCCTGCTTGGTATCCTGTCTCCCTCTCTCTTTCTCTCTCTGTCTGCCCCTCCCCTGCTCACTTGTGCTCTTGCCTGCTCTGTCTCTCTCTTTCACTCAAAAATAAACACTTAAAAAAATCATTTATTGAACACCTATTATATCCTAGGCACTTTGCTTGAGGCTAGGGACAGAACAATGAACAGGACATTTCCTTATTTATAAGGCTAGTTTCACATTATGTAGATGATATAAGATTGATAGCTGGGCAAAAATAGGTATTTGTAAGTATCTGGACAAAAGCACCAGACTTTCGCAATGCTAGACTAGTGAGGGCTTTAAAAACGTTGTTCAAGTTTGATGGAAAAGCACTTGCCTCTTACTGTGCCAGTCTCCTCTCTACATAATAAATCTATCCTCATTTGGTCCTGGGTTGCATTTGTCTTGAGTACTTTACAGGATTGACTTGGTATGAAAGTTGGCTCTTCTGACTTATATTACCAGAGTCATGAGAAAGAAAGCTGGGACAGTTTGGTTCTCAGGACTTGTTTTATTTATTTGTTTGTTTCTTTTAATGTTTATTTGCTTTTGAGAGAGAGAGAGAGAAAGAGTGTGAGTTGGGGAGGGGCAGAGAGCAAGAGAGATACAGAATCGGAAGCAGACTCCAAGCTCCTCGCTGTCAGCACAGAGCCCAATGCGGGGCTTGAATCATGAAACCTGAGATCTTGACCTGAGGCCAAGTCAATAGCTCAACCGAGTGAGCCATCCAGGTGCGAGTGTTCCTAGGATTTTAGATGTATCTCTCATCTCAGGTAACTTGAGGGAGAAAATTGACTTTTTTTTTTTTCATGTTCATGGGAATTTAACAGCATCCAGTTGTTAATTATTAAAAATACATTCTCGGAGCACCTGGGTGGCTCAGTCGGTTGAGTGTCCAACTTTGGCTCAGGCCATGATCTCAGAGATCATGAGTTTGAGCCCCACTTTGGGCTCACTGCTGTTAGCCTGTCAGCACAGAGCCTGCTTCAGATCCTCTTTCCTCTTCTCTCTGCCCCTCCCCGTCTTGTGCTCTCCCAAAAATAAATATTTAAAAAATTTTTAAAACATATTCTCTGTTACATAGGAAGTGCACATAAATACAGAATGAAAACTTCGATATATGCCTAAGTTCCAAAGTCAAAAGAACCCTCTTTGACATTGGAGGTAGAGACAAGACTTTGCCAAGTTCGAGAGTGAATATTTTAATATCTCTTTAAGGATACGGTTTTGACTCCTTAAGGTGGCCAGATATGTTTGGCTGTGAGATGAACCCACAGGGGATTCTGTATCCTGTAATTCACCAAAACCAAAGGGCTTGTTTTGTTTGGTTTGAAGTGTAGAGCTAAGATTTCAAGCTAAATTAAACTTTTTCTCACATTTCTGTTCCTGATGTGGAGGTGAGAGAGCATCTAAATGTGACTCTCTGGACTGTGATAGAAATGACTGGGGAAGGGGCACCCCTCATGGGGTAAGGCACTGCGGTGAATCTCTTTATTCAGTTGTTTATCAACTAAATTTCTTGAAGGCCACTTATGAGGAAAGCAGTAGAATAACTTCAGGTTCTACTTCAAGATACCTTTAGTGTTTCTCATGTTATCCTCAGTTGTAAAATTGTGAAAATTTTTTATAATGGAAAGTGTATGCTATACAGGGCTTTGGCCTTCAAAGGAGAAGAAGGGTAATATTGAACTTGTAGCCATTGTGTGTTACAATTTCAGAATGGCTGCGGCGGAACAAATTGTTGATTTGATAAGTAGATGAGGGACAGTGAGGATTTTGCCCCCCTACCTGAGACAGTGTCTTATTTCTGCATAAGTAGAAAGCATGAAAACAACTCTGGTCTCTTCGGGCAGTAATTATGAGTTGTGCAAGAAGAGAACCTTACAGCTCTGATAGAAAGTCTTAAACATCTGGATCTAGTCATTATTCATCCTCTAGGAGAATATGGGATTTTTACCAAGAAGGGTCTTTTGGTCTTGTCCATTGTGATTTTTTTTTTTTTTTGAAAGGCAGAAATACCTTTATTTGACAATCAGCAATTAGTTCTCATCCACATTAACGGTCTGTAGATTTTTGAAAGTGGTGACAGGTACGTAGGTAACCAACGTATAGAGCTTGTTTGGTGAATCTTCATCCTCGTTACGTTTTCTGGACAACCGCACACGGATACGGTATGGAACATTCCTTATTCCTTTGGCCCAGACAGCTTTGTTGAGCCTGGTGTCAATGCGCACATCTGGGGCTCCCATCTCCTTCGTAGCACACTTCCGGATCTCTTTGAGTGCCCGAGGGGCACGCTTCTTGAACCCCACTCCATGGATGCGCTTGTGAATGTTGATGGTGTATTCTCTGGTCACTACCTCGTTGATGGCAGAACGGCCCTTCTTCTCGCCACCCTTCTTTGCGGGAGCCATTCTGCCGGGCCCGGGTTGGAAAGGAAGAGCACGAGGTATTGTGGGAGAGGGAAAGCGGCGTCTCGCGTACAGTTTTGTCCATTGTGATTTTGATCTGCATGTTTGTTGATGCAGAGTTCACTCAATTCTACATACTGCTTCTCTTACCATGAAGCAGATACTAGCTTTTGTTGTTCTTTTTATTTTTTTATTTTTTTTATGTCTTTATTTTGAGAGACAGAGAGTGAGCGGGGGAGGGGCAGAGAGGGAAACGCAGAATCTGAAGTAGGCTCCAGGCTCTGAGCTGTCAGCACAGAGCCCGACTCTGGGCTCGAACCCACGGACTGTGAGATCATGACCTGAGCCCAAGTCAGACACTTAACTGACTGAGCCACCCAGGCACTCCGCTAGCCTTCTTTTTCAATATATTTTTTTCATCAAGGTGAAGTACACATAACAAAATAAACCATTTTAAAGTGATTCATGTAATGGCATTTAGTACATTCACAAATATTGTAGGACCACCACTTCTGTCTAGTTCCAAGACGTTTTCATCACCCTAAATAGAAAACCCTGTACCCTTTAAGCAGTTTACCCCATTCCTTCCCTTCTTCCAGTCCCTGGGAACCACTAATCTGCTTTACATCTCTATGGATTTATTTGGAGTCATAGAATATGTGACCTTTTGTGTCTAGCTTCTTTCACCTAGAATGTTTCTGAGGTTCATCAGTGTTGTAACCTGTGTCAGTACTTCATTCTTCTTTATGGCCAAATAATGGTCTTTTGAATAGATATACCACAGTGTGTTTATTCATCCATCCATGGACATTTGGATTGCTTTTTTCAATAGACTTTAAAGTTTATTTTTTACGTTTGACCTAAATTTGTGTTCTGTGGTTCTCTTGGTCCTAGTTCAGCTGAGTGATACTGCATAAGGCTAGGCTGGCCCCTTCCTCTCTTCCTGTGTTTAATAAGCATTTGCCCAGCACCGGCTCTGCCTGCTTTGAGAGCTTTGTAGATATTTGAAGGTAGCTATCTTCCTGTGCCTTCTCTTCCTCGGCCCAATTTTCCTAGGTCTTCAACCATTTCTCTAGTGCTCTGCTATCACAATAATCATCCTGGTCTAGAGTTTGTATCCCAGTCAAGTGAGGATCCCAAACCAGCACATAGCCCTTCAAGTGCTCTCACTAGCACTACTACAGATCAGAATAAACCTTCTGCTGCTGACTTTCCTAGGTAGTAAGTTTCTCTGAAGTCTATTTAGGGTTGCCTTGACTCTCTTGGCATCCATATTCACAGTGTCAGTTCCTTTTGAACATTCCCTGTACTAAACACGTAATTTTTTTTTTTACATGCAATTGCCAAGCCATGCCTTACCAGATTTTCCAAGTGGTTTATTTAAACCTATGTGTACAACTCCGTTAGTAGCATATTAGTTTCCTAGGGCTACTGTAGTAAAGTACCTCAAGGTAGGTGGCTTAAAACAAGAGAAATTTATTGTTTAACAGCTCTGGAAGCTAGCTAGAAGTCGGAAATCCAAGTGTCAGCAGGGCTTTTTCCCCCTCAGATCGGTAGGGACGAATCATTCCTTGCCTCCTCTAGCATTCAGTAATCCTTGGTATTTGTTGGTCCGGGCCTCTAGGCGCATCACTGCAGTGTCTGCATCCAGAGTCACATGGCCATCTTTCCCCTGTGTAGTCCTCTTTGCTTCTTCCTATAACAACACCAATCATATTGGTTTAGGGCCTATGCTAATCCAGTATGACATCACCTTAATTTGATGTTCTGTGCCAAGACCCTATTTTCAAATAAGGCCACTTTCACAGATAGTGGGGTTTAGGACTTCAACATAACTTTTTAGTATATGTGCTGCCGAAGCGAGCACTCAACATAACTTTTTAGGGACACAGTTCAATCCATAACAACTAGTAGTTATACTGTGCTTAGGGAAACGGAAACCAAAAGTAACAGTAGCTTAAACAGAATAAACATTTAATTCACTACGAATCTTAAATTTTTTTTATCACAGACAGAGATTCAGGTGTGAGCAATCCAGGATTGCGATGGTGGCTTCCTGGTGCCATCATGTGCACAGGTGCCTCCTGCCCTTCTGTGTCATCAGCAGTGCCAGGCTTTTATTCTAAAGGTCACAGTGTGGTGTGAGGGGGCCGCTCATGTTCCTTCAAGCCATCAAATGCTACAAGACTGAGGAAAGGTGGAAGAGTCAAAAAGATACACCTCCCACCCAAGTCAGTTCTTTGAGTGGCCTTTCCAGGTAGTACCACCCAATACCTGTGCTTACATTTTGGGGACTGGAAATTAGTCACATGGAGATAATAGCTTATTTGTTACTGAAGAAAAAGAGTAGACTGGACACTGGGGGGCAACCAGCATTCGCTGTGACCAACACCTTCCAGTGAACCCTGGTAAATGTTGCCTTGCTGTGCCCAGCCCATCACTGCCCCCACTGCGGGCATTTTGG